>NC_048445.1:17586696-17886696 GCF_004353265.1 Vitis riparia
TTTGAAACATTAAAAGAATGAAAGAAAAATGTGAGGGAAAGCAAATAAAGAGGAAAAGTAAAAAGAAAGAAAAAGCTAAGAAAAATCAAAATTAGATTTAAAGTCGATAAATCATTTTTATATATCACGTTAAACTTTTTTTTTAAAAGATTTAACTCTTTTATATGTGGATTAAATAATTTAAAAATATACAATTTTTTTATAATAATTTTAATTATATTGGAGTTTCTTTTGTACTTTTCATAATAAAACAAATATGAGAAAATTATTTTCCTTAATATTTTTTTTTCTTTCCTAATACTTCCCAAAAACCAAATATAACTTTAAGTTGTCTATTTTAGGAAAAGTCTAGGTAAATGGGAGTGAAAGAAGGAAAGAAAATGTAGAATTAAAACATAAAATAGGCTTAAACTTAATAATTTTTTATATTTATTTACTTTTTCTTTTCAAATTAAAAAAATAAAAATTGAAGAAGTTAAAAATATATGTTTTTGAATATTTTATCATACATAATTCTTCTTTCCTACTTTTTGAGATTAACTAAATAAGAGAATTTGATTTTATAAAAATAAAAATGATGCCACTTCATTTTTATCAAAAGTGGAATATCATATAAAAAATCAAATAAAAGGAAAAATAGTTTGTTTAGGAATAAATAAACAAGTTAATAAAAAAATTAAGATAAAGATGAAGTTAACTTTAGTGAAGATCCAAACATGGGATTATACATCACTGGTGACGTTTGCATAAAATAGTGGATAATTTGGATGGTGTTTGAAGTGTTTGAAAACTAATATTTTAGCCTCACTAATGGGCATAGGGCAATGGACGCTTGTGAAGTGTTTGGACGTCAACATATTTGCCTTGATAATGGCCATAAGTCATAAATTTCTTACAACTAGATGATTAGTTTATAGCCGGTTCATAAACTTAAATAATTCGTTTAAAGTTATAGACCATTATTTCCTAATTGAAGGGATAACTACTCTTAATCATCAGGATAAGGTTCATATGGTGAGTGCACTAATATATATGATTACACATTGAACATGACATATGGTGAGTCCTGATATTAGCTATCGAGTAGTCTTGATCTAACCAAACTTCTATACTATATGATCTTTCAACCTTGATAGGATACTAAGTTTGTACTAAAGTCTACAATAGTTTTGACCTATGGGTGTGACCCTAAGATAATCGTATATTCCTTATGGATTAGGTCATTGTTAATGAAGGCTAGTGATAATAGGTATTCTCAATAGAAGCACCATAATATCTCATGGGATTGAGATAATGCATCCCCTAAAGTAATCCTAAAGACTTGTGATCATAAAATATGTGACCACAATAATTCTTTAAGTGGAATTTGATATATGCTTTTGGAGAGCTACAAGATGTTCATTGATCATTGTGGACTTGCATTTTTCATGTGTTTCTACTCAATGGAGAGATTTGTTTTTATTATAAATTTTGATTTTTGAAAAGTTGGAATCACCACTTTTTTTTTCTTTTTCTTTTTCTTTTTAAGGGGAAAACAAAATAATAAATAAAACCTTGTGGTGGCTCATTCTTTTTAGGAAAAATATGTTTATGAAAAACTGAGTCTAAGTCTAGGGTCAGGTTACTTATTAGGAATGTAACTTGACCCTAAAACTTATTTTTTTTTATCACTATAGACCTACATTTTTCACGTGTCTTCTTACTTGAAGGAGAGATTCATTTTTATTATGAAAATTTGATTTTTGGAAAGTTGGAATTATTACTTATTTTTGTTTATTTTTTAAGGGAAAACAAAATAATAAATAGAACCCTAAAGTGACTTCTTTTTTAAAGAAAAACATATTTGTGAAAATCAAGTTTAAATTTGGGGATCAAGTTATTTATTAGGAAGGTACTATAAGGTTGTACCTCTCTAAACCCTAAAGAGATTTCTACTAAACAAGTGAAGGAAACTATGACAATTAACTAGTGGATCATAGATATCGAGAAACAACACGAATAAAGTACATCACAATGCATGATGATAAAGAAAAACAAAATAATGATGATGAATATATGCGCTATGTACACTAGATCAGATCATATGACCAAAACCAAATAAGCAAGGATCACCTAAAAGCATAACATACTTAATAAAGGAATTAAGCAATCAAAGAGAGAAAGGAATGTACCTCAATAATGACCAAAATAAGGGTAACAAGCTTACATAAGAAAGAATGGGTTAATTTAAAAATAAGAGAAGAGACCTAACATCAAATCAAGGATCACCAAAATGCAAGATATCTCTAATTCAAATAAAAGATCAAAAGTGGCTATAAGCTAGCATCAAATGGGCTTGATTCATATAAACATGCAAAGGGGGGCAAAACAAGACAACATGTTAATGTGTGAAAGATCGATTTATTTAATAAGTTAGAGGTGAGATAAAAAGGGTGACAAAATTCTATAACAAATGAAAGATGTCTAGAATGCATTGCAAGAGTTAAAGGAGCCAAATATACAATAAAAGGTACAAATCTCAAGAAACATTCCATAGCTAAAAAACAAGACAAGTTATAACAAATACAAAAGATTGATTTATTCCACAAACATAACAAAAGAATTTTTCAACAAGGCTAAGCTCCCTAATACAATTAATATGTCTAGATCATAGTCTAAGCCTTAACAATAATTAAAAATGAATTAATTGGGATTAATTCATAAAAGCATTTTGTTGCTAAAAAATAGTGCAACAAACAAGTACTTAGGAAAACCAGATTATTGAACAAGCTTGGGAATGAATTTTTCACCAAGGTAAATAATTCAATACATTCAAGATGTCTAAAGCAATAACATGCCAAAAGGTCCAGATTTACAAAAACATTTTGGAACTCAAAAACTACACAACAATTAGTAGTCAATAATTAGCAAACAAGATATGTAGGCTCAAATACTAGCCTAAATTATTTTACATAGACAATTCAACATTCTAGCCCTCTAATGAGCATGGCAAGAGGCTCATAAGGGTAAACAATAATCTCATTCATCTAAGATTTTAAGGATAATTGATGTTTCTTAAAAACAAGAAAAATTGAAAACAAGATATGTAGGCTTAAACACTAGCCTAAATTATTTTACATAGACAATTCAACATTCTAGCCCTCTGATGAGCATGGTAAGAGGCTCATAAGGGTCAAGAATAATCTCATTCATCTAAGATTTCAAGGATAATATATGTTTCTTATAAGAAAAAAAAAACCAAATGTTTAAGAAAATGAGTGATATTGGCTATGGATATGGGCTATATTTCAATTAAAGGGCTCTCACACCTTTTCAACCCTCAAATGAACATCAAATCAAGTTCACAATAGACATGTAATACCTAATTATACTCAAATTTGGGAAAGGGGGCTGAAATGTAAATAAAAACATCCATAAGGGGTATGCTTTCATGTAAATTCAAGCTATGTATTGCAAGACATGTGACAACCATTAATAACTATAAATTAGCAATGGATTCAAGCCCATAATGATCATAGGATGATATTCATAAGGGCTGACAAATGACCAAAAAAATCCGTTTTGAAAATCCTTGAAAAATCACAAGATTGAGAGCAACTAATAATGTTTTCAAGCAAAATGTTAGGGCTAAAGTCCATGGCTATAGACCTAACCTCTAGCCATGAGATTAGCCATCAAAGTAAGCTAGAAAATTAATAATAATAATAATAATAATAAAGCTAAAACAACAATTAATTACCATCAATTTTTTTTATATAAAAAAAAAAATGCAAAAGGGATTCTAGAAACCCTTTCTAGAAAAAAAAAATGACAAAACATCAAACACATGTGGCTTTAAATTTTCCTTTCTAAAATCAGTCAAACACTTCCAAAAAAATCATTAAAACAAAAGAAAATCAAAATCCCTAAAGGATGAACAAGGGAAGCCCCATTGGTCACAATTCAAGACAAGAACCATGTCATGTTCTTAAACTCAATGTGGGCTCCAAAAAGAAAATTAGTCCAAGACATGAAAAACCGAAGCCAAGAAAGGTATGAAAAACATCCAAACATCAATTTGGGCAAATGAACAAGCATCTGATAAGTACCCAAAGTGAAAAGAATTAAGAAAATTATATTAGACCCAAAAATGAAGAGAAATATAGCTCAAAATCAACCATATGATCTTTAGATATCCACAACCCATGTAACCATCATCCAAATAATCAATAAATAAACAAAAACAAGCCAAAGCAAACACAAAAAATTGGAATTAAGGACTTACCAAAGAAACTCCTCCCAATTATGATACTTAGCTTATAGTATTCTTCCTTGAGCCAAGTTCACCTCTAAATCTTCCAATCTTATTTTGTCTTTTATTTCTCTCTCCAAATGGGCAAAGTTTCCCCTTAGAAAAGCAAAGAAAGTCCTCCTAAAAATGAGACCCAAGGCTCATATTTATAAGCTAAGAGAGGGTAGACATTTTGACACATGTCATCATCTCCACCCAAGCTAAAAAAAAAAAAAAACACTCTTCAAAATGAAACCCAACCAAAGAGACTCAAACCCTAAGTTAGGCCCACAAAAACTCTCTAAAACCAGCGAAACCCTCAGAAAAGGTTAAAAATAATTTGGCAAAGGAAGAGGGATAGAAAAGGGTAAAAAAAAGGGACTTCTCAAGCAATGGGTTAAGGTAATGAACTAAACTGGTTGCAACAAGTTGAAATGGGTACCAAGTGAAAAATAGGTATTGCTTAATACCACTTGAATAATAACCAAAGTCCAATAGGTGTGGACCCGTATTTTTCACATGTGTCCCCACTTAATGGCGAGACTCGCTTTTTTTTTTTTTTTTTTATAGATGGAAAACTGAATTTTATAAAAGATTGGAGTAGCCCCTTATTCTATTTTATTTTATAATGGAAAATAAAACAAGAAAGAAAATCCTAAAAAAATATGACTCCATTGTTTTGGAAAAGCACGTCTTCAGAAAGCCCAAGTCTAGGTCTAAGGATGAGGTTACCTATTGGGAAGGTACCTCAAAGAGATAGCACCCTTCTAAGCCTTAAAGATGTTTCTACTAGCTAGGTTGAGGGAAACATGACAATTAATTGATTGACTTAGAGTACCAAAGGGGTTAAGGTGATTTTAAAATTCTACTAACAGTAATATGCCAAACAAGAAGCCAAATCACAATCATAAAGAAGAGTTAGGGTGTGTACCTGAATTACGTGTTAAGTGCTATTAGAAGACATCAAAGTTAATTTTAAAAAATAATAACATGTATTTTATCAAAGAAAATCAAACAAACATCAAGGCAATTAAGGAGAATACCAAACATGGACATAGTCCACAATGACATGCATTCATGGAATTTTGAAATTAGAGGATAGAGAGCATATCTGGGTAGCAACCTCAACGCTTTAATGGAAAACAAGTGTAAAACAATCTCATGTATGACACAGTTTAAGGCAAGATCAATCAACATATATCAAGTATGGCAATTGGAAATTAATAATGAAAAGGGAATATCATGTATGTTGGGCTCCTACCAATGTCCAACTTATATTTGCATGAATTAATTCTCTAACATTCCTTTATTTTTGGAATTATAAAATTTATTCATGTTTATTAAAAAATCAAGAAAATCAAGAAAATTATTTTAAAATCAAGAAAAAAGAAAAAGAAAATGCTTGCTAAGAGGAAAAAATGCGGCAATCTTATTAAAATTGGGATTTTATTAACTTTAAGATCAGTAAGGAAGAATAAAAAAAAAAAGATAAAGAATTAAAACTATTTGAAAATCCAAATTTCTGAAAATCACTTTTTGAAAGCATGTAAGAGTAATTAAGGAATGAGTCACATGGCTTTAAAATAATGCACAGGAGAGTGGCCATGCAAAGAACATTCTCTTCCACTGGAGGGTTGAAGCCACTGTTAGCACCCCACAAGTCGATGCTCTGATTTCCCAACTGATGAATCATCTACTGGCGTGCCAGAGGCTTCTCCCACTTCTATTCTCATTTCTTGCTCACTGGCTAATCCTCACTTGCATCATGATTCCCTTCATTTTGTGAAATTCTTTGAGGCTGTTGCTACTTTGTTCCTGCTGCATCCAAATGAATGAATTCTTCAAGTTTCAAGTCTTTCTATTGGAAAGAGGTGGACAGTGCTGATTCCTGGGAGAACTCATACACAGCAAGTTGACCATCACTATACACTTTGCTATCCGCGGTTGCATTGACAATCCCTGTCGTCATGTTCACCTGAGTTCCGTTGCTTATCACACCCATCGGAGACTCCATAAAATCACCTTGGACTCCCATAACCATCTTTCCTTTCGATGCATACAAATTAGACGTGAGCACATAGTAACAATCTTTATCTGGATGTAACTCCAGCTTCCTCCTAACTGCCATCCTTCCAAAATCAAACCTCAAGTGGAGTTCGCATCCATGAAGAAAAGCTTTCAACAAACTCCTTTTGGTATCTCCTACAAGTTGAATAGTAGGTGAACCACTTTCAAGTGGGTCAACTGATGTTGCGTCCCAGTAATCAAACACATTGTGGGAATGGGCCATGTGCGCCTGGGTGGCACAATGGAAGGTGGAGCCCAGGAGCACATTTGGGACTGCACTGCTGTTGTTGGCAATTGTAATGATGAAGTCAGTAAGAGAGCCGGCTGGAATTTGGAAATTTCTAATTGTTCTTTCCATGGTGGATGCTTGCTCAACTGGAAATGTGATCAACTATAGGTACAGATAATATTTCTACTGCTTCCTCTCTTCGATATTCTAACATCGACTTTGGACCTCAGAGGATTCAATAGGAACTGTCCATTTCATACAACCTGAAGTATTTAAATTTTCCGAACTGATCAAACCTCCTCAATGAATCAAAGCTTTGACTAGAATCACTGTTATGCAGCCCATTGCCCTTTCTAAAATGGCTTGTTTCAGTAGCTTCTGGCTCATATTGGATCTGAATCTTTCACCAACCAGAATATGTTCGGAACAAGGATGGGAAATCGCCGGAGGTCAACTACTGGCTGGTACCAGTTTTGAAATCAACGTGAAGATGAAGATTACGACTCCCTTAAAGAAGAACGAGTTTTGGCTATGAAAGGTTTATTGAGGTTAATCTCATCCAAAACCATTTGATTAATTTCTCCAGATTTATGCTTTCAGGTCTTGAGCTGTCTATAAAAGCTCCACCTACAGTAGATGATAATCCGTAGAAGAGCTGCATAACAGGTATAGCCTGAAGCTCAGGGGTTGTCTTCATCCATATAGATCCCTGTCATGTTTTCTCAAGGAGCAAGCTTGCTTCCATGCATGATTGAATGAATATCATCTATGTCACCAATAAGTAGGCTTGCTGCAAGAACTGTTCCCAAAAAACATCATTAATGCTAGGAAACTTAGATATCCCATCAAGAGAGAGCTCATTAGTTTTTGCAGGAAGATATCCATCATTTGAAGGCCCAGAGACTGCAAATGACCAAGGAACCCATGACTACCAACCTTGTCACTTGTGAAGATTCCCATGCTACTATTGACTCGCTATCCCCCATTTGCTTGCATATTTTTCTGTTTCATTAGTGAGTTAACAACACCTGAAAGTGAAGCAATGAATCTTCGCTTTGAAGGAGGGCCTTGGTTCTTAACATCTCTATTTTACTCGCCCTCAATTTTCTTCTCATCGCCTTGAGTTGCTCGGCTCCATAGTAGAAGATGATTTTAATCTCGACATTCTCCAGACCCATCTCTGCCTTCTTTTCCTTTTAATGGGATGCTTTCAAAAGCATGTAAGCTTTTGGTGTGTCCATTTCTGCGCAGTTCAAGCTTTTTGCTCGTTGTGATTGAAGTCCAGTTTTGCCTTCAAAAATTATTCTTGAAAGAGCAAATACAACTCCAAAGCCCAAGTTAACTCCTCAACCAGCTAGAGGATGTACTGTGTATGCTGTATCACCAATTAGAGCACAACACTTTGATCTATAATTATTAACATGCCTTGAGACAGCTGAAACCCCATTCTTCTTGATACCAATTTAACCACATCCGTTGAAGCTTCAAAGCACTCGTCAGTTGAAAAGACCACATCTCATCTAAGCCTAAAAAAAACGCCTCCATCATTACCCAGTAATCTTGACTGAGAATAAGGACTATGTTCATAATTCAAAGTATAGTTTAAGGCTTTCACAAAATCTTGACTGGAAGACGTCTTGATCTCCTTGTAGTTATTTAGAAACCATATCTACATCTAAAAATTTTAGAAAATAAAGGGATAAACATTTCCACATTGCCTAGTAGAGTATTTTACCCCCAAATGGATTAAAAATTTTAGGTCAATAGAACACAATCATATGTCAAAATATGATATTTCATTTACATTATATACATTAAATGAAATCTTAACCATACAAATTTAGACCAATCAAAATGATCACTTTTCTTATTCAATCATATATATAGCATATCAAACAATTCTAAATTTATAAAATAAATATGTCATTTTAGTCTCGAATAATATATTTAAACATACAGATGTCAATCAATTAAATAATACAAATCATTCTTCAAAATGCAAACATGATGCAAATGTTTACACGTAATCAAGTAATGCATTGTTGTTTTGGACTTTCACCGAAGAATGTGTGTCCATATCCAAATACATTTCTCATTCGGAGTAAACTTTTGAGTCTTTGACCTTAGAGATCTCACTCTCTTCTTAATTTGGGGTCTTTACATTCTCGTTTCCATTTCACACAACCATTTCTTCAATTTTTATTTTTTTCACACAATCATGATGCATATGAAGTGCAATCAACTCATATATTAAAATCCAAAAATCTCTAGAATATAATTTTATTTTCTCCAAACATATTCAATAATTCCAACAACCACTACAATAATTTTTCTTCAATTAACTCACCATAAATATTAAAGAAAATTTTCAATAATTCATATATCAACATAAACATAATTTAAACCTTAAATATATAAATTTTATTTATTTCCAATAAACTCAATATTTTCCAACACAACAATTTTTCTTCAATTATATCATCTCAAATATCATTAAAAAAATCCATAGTAACCCATATATCATAAAAAAATAAAAATAAAAATGCAACCTAACCATAAACATAAAAATTTTATCTACTTCAAACATGCTCAATAACTCCCAATAATCAACACAACCATTTTCACAAACCCCACCACCCCCCCTTATTCATAAATTTTTTATAAAAAAACCCTAACAGTAACCATATTCCAAATAGCATAAAGAACAACCCAAATAGCATGTATTCATCTTCCAACAATCAAATCTATGATTTTTTTTTCTCAAGAAAAGACATTAAATAAAAGTTTTAGAGTTAAACCACTCTACCTTAAATAAGAAAATTTAACTATTGAAACTAAAATCTAACTCTGAAGGAATGTTTCTTGCGTTGAATAGAATATCCTTCAAATATTTTACATAAAACATAGGTCGTTTGGTAGGTCCATTGACGTCCCAAAGTTGGCACCCCTTTCCTTATATATTATTATTACAATTTCAAAATCCATACATATCCCTTTTAATAAATTAAACTACTATTCTTTATTTCATGTTCCGCAATTATAAATTACACTTAACTTATAATTTTTTTGCCTTATGAAAAATATCACTGTATTCTTAATTAAATTTACTAGAAGTCTATTTAAAAAATATAATTTGACCTTAATTACTTGAAACATTGTTACTCTAAAATTCACTTAGGACATGATTCTATTAACTATTAAAAAAAATAAATTTCATAAAATTTTTTAATCATAAAATAATTCTTCGACATACAAGAAGCTAAAATTCATAGTAACATTTAACCCATTAATTTTACCAATATTTATTTACTAACAAAAATTTAAGCAATATTCTGAAACTTAATTCCATAAATTATTTAGTCATTTAGTTTATAATAATCAAATTTTCAACCCTTTTGTATAATTTTTATTTAATTTACTTCATTTGTCAAATTCCTTAATTGAATCAAACTTTCAAAAGTTAAATTCACATTTAATTAATTTACCCTTATGTATATTTTTCTAAATTCATATATCATAATTTAATCTTAATTTAATTTCAATTCAATTTTGTTTGATGTTTTTTAATTCTATAAGGTTTAATTCCAATTATAAAAATTAAATTGATTCATTATAAAATTAAATTCAACTTCTTTTTAATAATCCATTATAATAATTCGATATAATATAAATTTTTACCAAGTTTTTCTTAGTACATTTCTATGATAACTACCCAATAATAATCAAATTAATTCTCACAATATACTTAATCTTCACATTTTCAAAATCTAATCTCGATTATTTGATGTTTAAATTTTTCTCCAAATTTAAATTTAATTTTTGAAATCCCTACTCTTTACATCTGATATGGCAAAATTTTCAAATTATTGACTTTTGACCAACTTTCCCAAAATCTCTCCCAATTAAATATTAACACGTAGATCTTCACCATTCTTTTTTACCATTTGATAAACAATTTTATGAAAACTTTTATGATTCTTGAATCTAACATGTCATTAAAAACCTGGGTATTACAGATTCAACACAAACACCCATCATGATAACATTGTAAACATCCTATAGCCCATCTTGTCCTAGGGGCCATGAGAACACTTGCACGAATATATCATTAGAAAAACGGGGCTATGGGTTCAAAGCTCACCCTTCACCAAGAGGAACACATCCGTAGTCCATGAAAAAAATGGTTAGCATAGTGATGCTCTCTACATTTTCAATAATAAAAAGGCCAAATAAAACTACAAAATGCACACCCAAGCTCCATGGCTCTCATGTTCACTAACATAGTGCTAAGAAATTTTATAATTTCCAATCCAAACTTAAACGATCTTCAAAGATTGCTTCTCAATTTTGAATGATCCACCAAACTCATACCATTTGTTTTTACTAACCTCAGTTTGAGCTTCATCTATTGACTAATTAACCACACTAAACGCAACATTCACATATCTCACTAATCGACTAGATTCATAAATATCTCTAGTTTCAAGGTGTCTGCTCATAGAAGGAACTTCACAGGTGGGAGCCAAGAACAAGGTTATTGATTGAGACTCCACATACAGAGTGGAAAAGAAACAAAGACAGGTAGTGGAATTAAGATTAAGAGAAAAGAAAATAAACAATGAACCCAATGTTTATCAAGTATGAAGATACCCATTTCACTATTTATCTGTGGGTTTAAAGATCAGGAGCATGAACTAAGAAACTCTGAGTAAATGCTAAAATAATAGCCTTAATAAATTCGAGAACAGAGCAATATACAGGCTAATCTTCACATGAAATCAAAGGATATGAGAGAAGAATAGAACATTATCAAAACCACAAATAGTCCAGAATCAGGAGAAACATGTGTGTGGCCTTGGTCATTCACACCCAAGCAAGTCAATGACATTCAAAGATCAACAGGAAATATAGAAGAACAATAAGAATCCAAATGAGCAAAAAATTCATAATATTCATTCCTGGAAAAGCTCACTTCCAACCTGATCAACTGAGTTTCTAGCTCTCTCCTAATGTTCTGCTCTCTTCCTCTATTCTCTCCATTCCTCCATGCTTCCCTCTTCCTCTGTGCTTCCCTTTTCTAGTTCACACTCTCTCAATAGAGATCCTCTCTAAAATCTCTAGGCTGCTATTTCAGAAGTCTCCTCAAGGATCATGCATGTGGACTTTTTTCTAAGAATTTCCCGTCTTATCAATCCATAGATACTTTTTAAAAGAACCTCTTCTTCCCATTTTGATTCTTTATTCCCAAAAGATTTAGCTTGTTGACCTTATTTTTCCTTAAAAAATTATGACCTTGATTCTCCTTTCCAAAATATGTAGCCCTTTTCCTCACGCAAAATACAATAAAATAAATATAAGTTAGAAATCATGTAATTGAGAAATAAATAATAATAATAATAATAATAATAATAATAATAATAATAATAATAGATAAACAAATAAATAAAACAAACCAAAATACAAATATCATGTATGCAACCAAAATAATCAAGATGTTTAACTAAAGCAATAAATAATAATAAAAAACAAAATATCCAACTCATATGACCAAAGATTGGAAAATCATCTAATGCAATAAAAAAATCAAATCAAAACTCACCTAATCCAAAAATTCAATTAAAAAAAAAAAACAAATCTAAGTGAAACAAAACCTATAAAAGTACCTAAGTGACGAAAACCTAAACCAAACTTGAGAGGCTACCAAGGTCATAGTGGGGTCTACATGGGTCCCTTAACCAAAGGGTCTCTGAAGGTAGCTCAAAAAGAAGTTGTGTGAATGTCAATGGGCCACCAAGGAATGATTACAAGTTAATAGAGAAGTACGGGAAGAGACCTAGTATCACCACGCTAATAAAACAAAATGGAGGATCTACAATAGGGAACACCCAGATGGTTGGGGGAGGGGGGTGAATGGATGGTTTAAAATTTTAAATAAATATTTATAAATTAAAACCAATTTTTTTTACCTTAAGAGATATCAAGGATGTCCCAAATAAATAAATGGTAATACCTAGAATCTCTAGGTATATAAAACTATGATTTTTAACTTTTAAGGATACCTTGCAATTTGTTAAGGATGATATAATTGTCAATATCTGAAATATCTATTGAGATATGTTAGGAATTATAAAATCATTTAGAATAACCAACCTAACAAACTCAGTAACAACCCAACAAATCGATCAAAAAATATCTTAAAAGAAAAGTTAGGGATAATAATAATTGGTTATAGGTATAACCACCAAGATAACCAACCCAACAATCTCAAAAGCAAACTATCCAATCAATCCAAGATAATTAATATCATCAACCAAAATATAAGCACTAATAAAAGGATATACAATGAGCCATAAAATTTTACATGGAAAACCCCCACAAACCGTGGAGATAAAAAATCACGAGGTCAAAAACCTACCAATCTAAATCAACTATTCGAAATCATGTTACACAAATTTATTTGTTTTAAATACTTACTCTTCAATGCCTACAACTTTATTCACATTTGCGACACAACAACTCTTTGTTGCTCCCTAGTAGATTCTTTGGTTACTTTAAAGGGATTAAACTTTTCAACCCACAATTCAAAGATTCAAATCCTTGAATGAGAGATCGAGAATGTTGTGGCAGTTAAGCTTTCTCTTAAGGAGTCCCTCTCTCAAGAATGAGAGATCTCTCAAACGATATATTTTTCAATCTCCCTAAAAACTCAAAAATCTCTAACCCTCAAGGGGTTACAAAAAAGGTATATATAGGCATAAGCCAAAAAAGTCTTAGTATCTTAAGTTTCCAAATTAAAGTTTGAGTGAAATTCATCCAAAATCCGTTTCTAAACTTAGCAGGATTGATGTGATCGCTTGAGCCCTTAAAAGCATAACATGATGTAATAAATTTGGAATTTGTTATTTATTTAATGATGTTCTAGTTTCACTTTTATCTATCCCTAGTCCATGTATTACACTTTATGAGCATTCTTGTCTGCATCTTTTGCATTGTATGTGATTTAGGTGCATTAGGAGTTGCACAGAAGGTCTAAGTCATGGGTTTTTTGAAAATAAATGACTTGTTCACAACTGGTTCATGGGTCTAGGCAACCCATTAGAGGTTGTAGTGCACCACCTTCTAATTGGAAGGATGGTTGGCCTTGGCTATTAGGATGGTTTTCCCATGGTGAGTGCACTAGTATGTATGGTTACACATTGGACAAGACCTACAATGATTCATGACTCAAGGCTGTCAAGTAGTCATAATCTCACCAAGTTGCTTCATTGTGTTGTCTTTCAACCTTGAGAGAATATTGGGTTTGTTCTAAAGTTAGCAATGGCTTTAACCTACAGGTGAGATCATAAGTTGATCATATATTCCCTATGGATTGGATCACTATTGATGGAAGTCAGTAGCAATATTTATTCTCAATAGAAGCACCATGATATCTCATGGGATTGAGACAGTGTGTCCTTTTGGGTGATCCTAAGGAGGCGTGTTCATGGAAACTATAGTCATAGTAGTTCCTTAAGTGGAACTTGACATAGGCTCTTTGAGAGTTAGACATAACAGTTGAATATACAATTGGAGGATTTGTAACTCAAGGATAGTAGAGGTAGTCTTGAAAGGTTGATATCTTTCACCTTGTTAGACTATGGATACCAATTCATGGTGATACTAGACATAATGGATAGTAGGTCACGAACCCGAGCATGTAGTGTCTCATTGTTATTTACATAAGATAATGGAGTTCAATTGATTCTCTGTAGTGGGATGTTGAATCAACTTCAAAATTAGATTGTGAGGGAGCCAGTACTCCTATGGGTCCTAGTGGTCCCTGCTCTGATCTCATATACTTTGTTGGCATGGATTATGAGGGCTAGATTGACTCTTGGTTCACTTTTGTGCATAAGGATGTTTTGGTATTTACGTAAGGTTACATAGGGGTAAGTGAACAAGTTCTCTGAATTGGGCTAATTGATTAATTAGTAGGTCCTAGGCTAATTGATCAATTAGGACCCATTTTAGGCTAGATTAAGTGATCCAAGCCCATGTGGGCTCAAGTGACTTAAGCTCTATTAGGAACCTTATAAATACCCCATAGGGAATAAGGTTTCCATAACTTTTGTCTTCCACCATCTAGAGAGAAAGAGAGTCATAACCTTCACCCTCCTTCCTACCCCTTAGAAGTATACCAAGAATGAGGTTGAGTCATCGAACGGAAGATCGTGGGTTTACGAGACTTCCAACAACTTCAAGGTCATATTCAGCAATTGGAGTTTAATGTCACATGATGTTTCAAATGAGCCTCCCCATGGGTTTATATAGAGCCCAGGAAGCTTCTGGAGACTTCTATACTTAGCCATTAGTGGGAAGAGTGTGGAAGGTTCTAGAGATGACTAGAGAAGTCTACACAACTCTACACTATGGTGGAAGACATGAGAGGAGTCCAAAGCTTTCTAGAGAATTCTAGAGGACTCTTGTATATTCTTGTACATAGGTTTGTACATAGAATGATGTAGGGTGTTCTAGAATATTCTTGAATTGTAAGGAACCCTCCAAGGTTCCAAAGAGTTCCATCGGTGCCTATAAATAGGTGAAGGCCTCATTTGGCCAAGGCACCAAGCAAGTGAGTTCCTAAAGCACTTGTAAAGGCTTCCTTGTGTAATAAAAGCTTCCATTCCTTAAGAATTGCCTCCTACGCCTTCTTAAGCTTTTGAGTCGTGAGCATCCTAGCCTAGCAAGCTAAGCGTTGGGAGTAAGGCTGACTTAGCAAGATCAAGCGTCTTGACTTGTCTAAGTGTCACACGAGCTTAGGAAACGACTAAGTCCGTGACAAGTGGTATCAGAGTGCGACTACGAAGCTAGCATAGTAAAGAAAGCATGTCGGGCTCTAACGTGGAGGAGACTAGAGAGCAAACCCATGGAAGGGAGATTGAGCCTACTACATGGGGCAGGGACAGGAAGGATAAGTCTCGTGATGCCATAGCCAACATGGAGGCAAGGCTAGTCAAGGTGGAGCTAGCCATGGCAGACACCCGGGAAGGGGTGGACACTGGTGCTACTCATAACTTTGTCTCAGAGGATGAGGCAAAGAGGCTGGAACTCTAAGCATCCAAAGAAGGAGGTTGGCTCAAGGCAGTTAATTCAGCTACCAAGCCATCACACGAAGTAGCTCATGGGGTGACTGCACATCGGCTCATGGGAAGGAAGGGTCGACTTCACAGTGGCACCCATGGACGACCAAGATGGTACTAGGGATGGACTTCCTACAGAAGGTCAAGGTCGTGCCACTACCTTTCCTACGCTCAATGGCTATCTTAGAGGAGAAGAAGCCATGCATGGTCCCTACAATCACCGAAGGTATGCCCAAGACCCTTATGTTATCAGCTACGCAAGTTAATAAGGGGTTAAAGAAGAAAGAGGTGACCTACCTTGCCACCTTGAAGGAAGAAATGGATGATAGGTCGAGAAAACCCATGCCTAAGGAAATCGAGGGAGTCGTTGATGAATTCAAGGACGTGATGTCGCCTGAGTTAACCAAACGACTTCCTCATAGGAGAGAGGAAGACCATAAGATCGAGTTAGAGCCGAGAGTTAGGCCCCTTACTATAGGGCCATATAGGATGGCATCGCCCGAGCTGGAAGAGCTAAGAAGACAACTTAAGGAGTTGCTAAACGCAAGATTCATCCAACCATCCAAGGCTCCCTATGGTGCGCTGGTCCTATTTCAGAAGAAACATGATGGGTCCCTACGAATAGGTATCGACTACCGGGCACTCAACAAGGTGACGGTAAAGAACAAGTACCCTATTCCGCTCATTGTTGACTTGTTCGATCAACTTGGTAGGGCGAGATACTTCACAAAGCTAGACTTAAGGTCGGGCTACTACCAAGTAAGGATTACGGAGGGAGACCAGCCAAAGACTACATGTGTGACCAGGTACGGCTCATACGAATTCTTAGTGATGCCTTTCGGACTCATCAATGCCCCAACAACATTCTGGACACTCATGAATAAGATCTTCCACCCATACTTAGACAAGTTCATAGTGGTGTACTTGGATGACATAGTCATCTACAGTAACACTCTGAAGGAGCACATAGAGCATTTAAGGAAGGTTTTCAAGATCCTAAAGCAGAACGAGTTATATGTAAAGAAAGAGAAGTGTTCATTTGCTAAGAAAGAAGTGAGCTTCGTAGGGCATCGCATCAAAGATGGCAAGTTGATGATGGATGATAGCAAAGTGAAAGCCATCCAAGAATGGGATCCACCAACCAAGGTACCTCAACTCAGATCTTTCCTTAGTTTAATTAATTACTACTGGCGGTTCATTAAGGTTTATTCGGCAAGGGCAGCTCCATTCACTGATCTTCTTAAGAAGAATAAGGCATGGGAATGGGATGAAAGGTGCCAACAAGCCTTTGAGGATCTGAAAAGGCTGTGATTAAGGAGCCAGTGTTGGCACTACCCGAGCACACCAAGGTTTTTGAGGTACATACAGATGCCTCAGACTTCGCTATTGGGGGAGTCCTTATGCAAGAAAGGCACTTGATTGCATTCGAGAGTCGCAAGCTAAATGACACAGAGAGGTGCTACACAGTGCAAGAAAAGGAGATGACCGCCATCGTCCACTTCTTGCGCACCTGAAGACACTATTTTCTAGGGTCTCACTTCATAGTGAAGACCGATAATGTTGCCACTAGCTACTTCCAGACACAGAAGAAGCTAAGTCTTAAACAAGCTAAGTGGCAAGACTTCCTGGCCGAGTTCGACTATACGCTAAAGTATAAGTCAGGAAGTGCTAATCATGTGGCTGACGCCCTAAGCCGGAAAGGGGAGCTAGCATCCATGACGAGCCAGCCCCAAGGAGACATAATGGATCTTCTAAGGGAGGGACTGCAACATGATCTAGTGGCTAAGAGCCTCATCGCCCTGACTCATGAAGGGAAGACTAAGCGATTTTGGGTGGGGGATGGCTTACTCTACACTAAGAAGAGACGACTCTACGTGCCTAAGTGGGGGAATATAAGGCGGAATCTGATTAAGGAGTGCCATGACACCAAGTGGGCTAGGCACCTTGGGCAACGACGCACGAGGGCACTACTTGAGTCAGCTTACTACTGGCCTCAAATACGGGATGAGGTTGAGGCTTATGTGAGGACTTTTCTTGTGTGCCAACAAAACAAGGTGGAACAACGATAACCTAGAGGCCTATTGGAACCACTATCTATAGCAGAGTGCCCATGGGACAACGTCACCATGGACTTCATCATCCGGCTACCCAAGTCAGAGGACAACGACTCTATCATAGTAGTAGTGGACAGGTTCTCTAAGTATGCAACCTTCATAGCAGCCCCGACTGACTGCACTATGGAGGAGATGGCAAGGCTATTCTTAAAGCACGTAGTCAAGTATTGGGGGTTGCCTAAGTATATCATTAGTGATCATGACCCACGATTCACTGGGAAGTTTTAGACGGAGCTCTTCAAGCTTATGGGTTCGGAGCTTCACTTCTCCACAAGCTTTCACCCATAGACGAATGGACAAACTGAGAGGATGAACGCCTTATTGGAGCTATACTTGAGGCACTTCGTGAGTGTCAACCAGAAGGATTGGGCTAAGTTGCTAGACATAGCCCAGTTCTCGTACAACCTGCAAAGGAGTGAGGTAACCAATAAGAGCCCATTCGAGCTAGCCACAGGACAACAATCATTAACTCCTCACACTCTAACAATAGGCTATATGGGGAGAAGTCTAGTGGCTTTTAAGTTTGCAAAGAGGTGGCACGAGCAAGCTAACATAGCACGTTCATACTTGGACAAGGCCGCTAAGAAAATGAAGAAGTGGGCAGACAAGAAGCGACATCACATAGAGTACAAGGTCGAAGACATGGTGCTTGTCAAGCTCATTCCTTAACAATTCAAATCCCTAAGGTCGGTGCATAAGGGCCTTGTGAGGAGGTACGAAGGACTTTTCCCCATACTTAGGAAGGTCAGCAAGGTGTCCTATAGAGTTGAGTTACCACCGAGGTTGAAGATTCATCTCGTCTTCCACGTAAGTTACTTGAAACCATATCATGAAGACAATGATGATCCAAGTCGAGGGTTGTCTAAGAGGGCACCTACAACGGTTGTGACCTCCTATGACAAGAAGGTGGAACACATCATTGCAAACCGAGTCATCAAGAGACAAGGTGTGACTCATGCTATGGAGTACTTAGTGAAATGGAAGGGACTACCAAAGAGCGAGGCTAGCTGGGAGCCAATAGATGCACTATGGTAGTTCCAGGAGCAGATTGAGCGATTTCGGGCAGAAGGCGCGATCAGGATGTCTGCGGCTTAGGTGGTGAAGAGTGTCATAGGATGTTTCAAATGAGCCTCCCCATGGGTTTATATAAAGCCCAAGAAGCTTCTGGAGACTCCTACACTTAGCCATTAATGGGAAAAGTGTGAAAGGTTCTAGAGATGACTAGAGAAGCCCACACAACTCTACACTATGGTGGAAGACATGAGAGGAGTCCAAAGCTTTCTAGAGAATTCCAGAGGACTCTTGTATATTCTTGTACATAGGTTTGTACATAGAATGGTGATTACTACTCAAAAAGTGTTATTTCATAGCTTGTAATTAACTCTTTTAAACACTTTTGAGTAGTAGTTATCATCTTTTAACCCAATTAACATATTAAGGACTCTTGCAATCAATTCTAATCAAATTGTGTTAAGTTTTGGTGTTTTGATAGCTTTTTGATCACCAAAGCAATAAGAGATTGAGGAGAGTTCTTTGGAATCCATGGCAAAGCAATGGAAAGCTTAGAAACATGTAGAACCGAAGCTTTGAAGTCCTTTGCCATAAGCAAATCTGGAATGCAAGGAGTAAAAGATGTCCGGACAGGGAGTCCGGACAGGATGGCGGCAGAATATGGGCTGTAGCAAGGCTTGCTCACATTAAGTCAATGATCCGGACAACATATCCGGATAGGATATGCTATCGTCCGGGTGTGATGTTCATGAGTGTCGTGTGCTTCTCCCTAAGGGAGTCCGGATAGGGGAGCACGCCATATGTCCTCTTGGGGAATCCGGATGGAGTTGATCTGGATATCCTTGCGCACTCCGCGGTCCCCCTTGCACAGCATAGCTTAGTCCACCCGGGGAGGAATTCCGTTCGCCGACATTTCACATCCGGAATTCTGTGCGCCGACATTTTACATCCGGATATCTCACAGCCGGATGGGAGATGAGGACGTTTCAACTTCTCTGGTCAGACATATCTGGATCCTCTGATAGCGCTTACCCAAAGAGTTTTCTCTCAGTATACAGTGCCACGGTGTTCTCCTGAAGCTTCCTGATATTTCCGATCGACATCTTGAGATATTTTGATTTAGATATTTGTTGTCTAAATCCCTAAAGTCTCCTTGTAACCCACCTATCATAGGATTCCTTAGTCTTTAAGCAAGGAAAATGGTGAATAACCTCATATATATAGTTTGTAATTTTCTTTAGAATAGATGATTATTTTTTTTATGTAATCAGTGGAAGGAAGAAATATATTTTAGAGAGCTTGCTCTGTTTTTCCTTCATATATTTGTTTTCTCATTCTTTTTATTACTAGCAAAACAAGCTCTGAGGAATTTTCCTCAGAGAATGAGTGGCTAGACTTTTAGTTCCTTGGAGTTAAGGTCGCCAGGAAAGGTTCCAAGTGCAAGAATTTATAGCTTTGTGGTTTCAACCATTAATGAAAAGAAAGTGTGATCCTTTAATGATTTCTATGTTTTTAGTTAACTTAAAACACCTTCAATTCACTTGAGCCAACACTTGGTAAGGCACGTGATCTCCGTCCATGGAGATGCACTTGTTTATCTCTTGCGAGCTTTTGGGAAGTGACTTGGAGGTAGGATTTTCTAGAATTGCCAACACTTGGTAAGCTTTTGGACTCCAAGGAGACATCCATTAGTTATCTCTTGCGAGCTTGAGAAGGGAAGTCCAAAGTTAAAGATCACCTTGAATGGTAAATGCTAGGTGAGAGGCACGAGCCATTGCAAGTTGCATCAGTGAGAGGGAATTAGAGCTGAAATCCATTTAAAGGTTACATCTGTACAGCACCGGTTAGAGAATTGACTATATGTTAATTCTCTAATGCGAGAAAATGAACCAAATGACCAGAGCTCTGTTTTTACATAAGGAACCTCCCCTGTGAACCTAAACCTCGAAGGACTGTTTTTCTTCATAAGTAATTTCCATTACTTTTTTTTTAGTTAGCTTTAAACAAAACCTCATTTAAACAAAGTTTGTGTTTTATTTCTTAAGCTAACCTTGAAATGAAAAAACACCAATTTACTTTGAATTGGTATCAGTTGTGAGTTGAAAACCCTTCCTAGTGAACGATCCTAGAGCCACTATGCTATATTAGCTAAGCTATCCTAATGCATGGTGATATAGGTTATAAATTTTGTTGATTACTCTCTCAATCAAAGAGCACCAGTTGGACATGAATCAGCTGAGACACCAATTGGGAACGAATCAAATGGTGTAGGGTGTTTTAGAATATTCTTGAATTGTAAGGAACCCTCCAAGGTTCCAAAGAGTTCCATTGGTGCTTATAAATAGGTGAGGGCCTCATTTGGCCAAGGCACCAAGCAAGTGAGTTCCTAAAGCACTTGTAAAGGCTTCCTTGAGTAATAAAAGCTTCCATTCCTTAAGAATTGCCTACTACGCCTTCTTAAGCTTTCGAGTCATGAGCATCCTAGCCTAGCAAGCTAAGCGTTGGGAGTAAGGCTGACTTAGCAAGATCAAACATCTTGACTTGTCTAAGTGCCGCACGAGCTTAGGAAACGACTAAGTCTGTGACATTAAGGTTTGGAAACATCCAAACCTAAAGGTTAATACTTTAACCCTAAAAGATCATTTTTTTAAATTAAAAAAAAAATTGTATTGCTTCCGTTGCTTAGATCTAAGATGCTATCAAATATCTATATTAGATTTTACATCAAACTTTCAAGGTTCTCCTCATCCCTTAGTATATAGTTTTCACTGCTAAAAGTCTTAAAATATTTAAGATTAGGTTTTCTCCAGTCCATAATTCATAAGATGTCTTCGTTGTTCCAAGCCTTAGAAAAATCTTATTGGTAGTATAACATGCAATATTAATAGATTCTACCTAAAATTGCATAAGGGTGTCATGCATGTGTATCATCACCCTAGCAATCTCTTATAGCACTGTATTCTTTTTTTTCAACTACTTCATTATGGTAAGGAATTCAAGGAGCTGAAAATTCATGTTTCATTCCATTAGACTCACAAAAGAAGTCAGCATCCACATTGTCAAACTCTCTCCCCCTATCACTCCTAATCCTTATAATTGAATGGCCAATTTTCACTTGTATTCTATTAAATAAAGATTTCAAATATTCTATGGCCTCTTATTTATCCCTTAGAAAACTGACAAAGGAGTATCTTGAAAAATCATCTACAACCACAAGGACATATCTCTTGCCACCTCTACTTCAGTTCATATTAGACCCATAAGATCCATATGAAAACAATATAAAGGTCTAGTGGTCCTTATCTCCTTAACCTTTTTGTGTGAACTCTTAGTTTGTTTGCCTTTCATGCACTTCTCACAAATGGGTTTAGGTTCACTACTAAGTCTATAGATACCTCTAACTTTTTCAATATTCACTAAGTGCACAAGATCCATATGGTTTATGTCACCTAGTCTTCTATGCCAAAGCCTAGTAAGATCAAGCTTAGTCCTACTACATATAAGAGATGTTCTAGAGTTAGGATTTATGGCATAACAATTATTCATAGTTTTATGTCCTATGATGACTATCTTTCCTTCTTTATTAACTATCTCACATAAGTCTTGGTGAAAATTTACCTTATGGTCTTTATCGCACATTTGACTAATGCTTAAGAGGTTTGCCTTAAATTCTTCAACATATAGAACTCCATCTAGTTTGGGACAACCAGGAATAGTTATACTATGTCTTTTTACTCGAGCTAGGTTTCCATCTCTAAAAGTAACAACCCCATAATCATAATTTTCAAGGGAAGTAAAAGAGGATTTGTCTCCTGTCATGTGTCTAGAGCACCCACTATCAAGGTACCACTTACTAGAAGATTTAGCTTTAAGAGTATTGCACACAACTTGACATTTTGACCTATCATTTCTCAACCAAACTTGTTTGGTCCTAGGTGGTGATTTGGAGAAACTAAATTGACTTCTAGGTTTTTGATTGGTTTTATTCCCTTTCCCATTATTCAAGATGTTATTTTTAAGGAAATTAAAGTAATTCATAAGACTATTCATTTGAAGTTTAAACCCTTCTAGAAACCTAGTATAGAATCTAAAGTGAGAGTGTCCAATTTTTTTATAGTGTGTGCATAGTGATGTCTTTTTAGGAGATTCTACTTGGTTAGGGGTATCATCCTTACCTTTAACAAACATAGTTTCCCCACTAGAGGGAGTTTCATTTTTTTAATGTACCCCAAACCTCTTTTTTTTTTATCACCATAGGTTTTGCATTTATCAAGTATTTCATTAAGCACTTTAGTTCCAAGATGAAAATTTTCATTCACAAATGAAAAGGCTTATTATTCTTAATCTCTTAAGTAAGAGCATTATTCTTCTGAAGGAGAGAATGATATGTTCAGATTCAAGAAACCTAACTTTTTTCAAGTAAATTAGTCTTTTCAACACTAAGCACATCAATCTTGTTTTTACGAGCTTCAAGAATATCAGGATTTTTCTTGTAACTCTTAATTAATCTTTCATGCTCAACAACAAGATTATAAAAAAATTCAGCCCTTTGTTCATTAGTAAACTCATCATCATCACTATAACAATCACAATCACTATCACACATAGATTCCATAGATACAATAAAGGCTAACAAGTCATTGGGATCATACCTTAGATCTTCAAAAGCAGTAAAAACACTTTCTTCCTAATTTGAGTCACTCCATGTTACTTGCATAGACTTTTTGGCATCTCTAGGGCTGGGACAATCTTGAGCATAATGTCCCAAACCTCCACAATTAAAGCATTCAACTTTCTTACCTTTGGTGTATTGACATTGATTTGAGCATTCAACCTATATCTCTTACATTGTACATGACTTGTGTGCATTAGGAGCTGCACAGAAGATACATTCATGGGTTCCTTATAAGTATATAAGTTGTCCATAGTCAGTTTATGGATTTGAGCAATCCAATAGTGGTTGTAATGCATCACCTCCTAATTGGAGGAATGGCTTGTCTTAGCCATCGAAATGGGTTTCCCATAGTAAGTGCATTAGTGTATGTGATGCACACTGGACAGGACCTATAGTGAATCAAGACATAAGGCTATCAATTTTCATGATTCACAAAGCTACAATACTTCATGGAATCTCAACGTTGAGAAGATATTGAGTCTATGCCAAAATCAACAAGAGGTTTTGACCTATGGGTGAAAAGTGGTCATATATCCATATGGATTAGGTCATTGTTGATGAAGGTTGGTGACAACAAGTATTCTTAATAAAAGTACCATGATATCTCATGGAATTGAAACAATGTGTCCCATTGGGTGATCCAAAAGACATGTGATCATGAAATATGTGGCCATAGTAATTCCTTTAATAGAACTTGACATATGCTCCTTAGAGTTATAGTATGTTATTTGATCACATAATAAATAGGATTTATAACTCAAGGATTTGAGAGGTAATCTTGATAGGTAATAGCACTACATTATTAGATTACGGACACCAATTCATGGGAAGTCTACATGCAATGGATAATAGGTCATGAATCTGAGCACTTGGTGTCTCATTGTAATATATATAGAGCACTGGAGTGCAATTGACTCTCTATAATAAGATGTTGAGTCAATTTTAAAATTTGATTATGAGGAAGCAAATACTCCTATTGGTCTTAGTGGTCCCTACTCTAAGCTCATATTCCTTGATGACATGTTCTATGAGGGTTGGATGAGTTTTTAATTCACTTTTGTGCATAAGAGCATTTTAGTAATTATGCAAGGTTGCACAAGGATAAGTGAGCAATATCTCTAGACTAGGCTAATTGATTAATTAGGTTCATGTATGGTTAACTAATTAATTATCAACCTTTTGGGACTAGATTAAGTGACCCAAGCTCATGGTGGGCTTAAGTCACTTGAGCCCTATAGGAAGCCTATAAATACCCCTTTAGGGGTTAGGTTTTCCATGTCTTATCATTTTCCCCTTCAGTCCAAAGAAAAAACCTTTGTCTCCACCCTTGAAATCTCTACTATCTTAATGCCTAGACACAAGGAAGAGTCATCGGGCAGAAGATAATGGTGTTACGAGATACTTTATGACTTTGGAGTCATCTATATCAATTAGAATCAATCCAGGAACATCTGGATCTAAGGTATGTAACATTATTCTCTAAATCTATGTTTTCTATGGTATCTATATTGTTTTTGAATACCTGTTTATCCATTGTGATATATTTAGAGGGTCTATGATAGATTTTCATGCACCCTGTGAGATCCAGGGCATGGGAACAGAGTGATCCGAGGTTCCCTACAACTGGTATCAGAGCCAAGTTAAGTTCTAGCATGTTAGATATGTTCTAGGGTGTGCTAACTTTGTTTTGCAGGGTAGTTTTATTCATCTTATAGACCTAAGGGATGAATGAATGAAATGTTTTTATTCATTCAATTAAATATATCAATATATTTGGATTAATTGATTATAATTGTGATATCATCTATGCCTTTTGATTCTCTATATTCGGGGTTTCCAACAATTGCACCTTAGGTTCATATTTAGGAAATTGAATTTTACCTTAGCACACTAGAGAATTCACATACACACACTTACACTTTTCCTTGATAGTTTGTGTTTGAGATTTTATGTTTTTTAATATTATTAAAATTGTTCTCAACCTTTTTTCATAGCCAAATCAATATAACTTCATTTTAAATTAATCTTAGGTTGTTAGGTAAGCAAATTCAATTTTCCAAAAGATAATTCAACCTTATTTTATTCAGTATGCATATTTTAAAAAGGTTTTTAAATGAATTTTGATCTTGAATGATACACAAATTAAAATTCATAGCTCTAATCAATGGAGTCACTCTAACCTTGGTGAGCTTATCATGATCATTTGAGGAAAGGAATTATGGATGAATTCATGGAAATTAAAATAAATTTGATAAATCCCTATGTAGAAAGTTTTCCAAAAATTGGTTCTCTTTGCCACTATTAATGTTCACTGCACCTTTGAATTGGTAAATTAGAATTCAATCACTTTAAGAAGCCCTAAAATTATTTCAATGCTTAGATATTGTTATTGACTCCTTAAATGTGTAGAATAAATTTTGTTTGAATAGTATTAGATTTAATTTTGTTTTAGCACTTCTCCAAGCAATAGATTTAATTTAGTCTTCTAGTAGGTATAGTTTAAGCACTATTTTAGACACCCGAAATATTTCTATAAAAATAAATTATTGGATAAATTTTAAAAATTGGTTTAATATCTACACTTCTTGAACTTGATTTTAGACACATAAAATACTAAAAAATGTTTTCCCTTCACCCACTACATTGTCCTGATTGTGAATAGAGGTGTGTTTTATTGATTTCAAAATTGATTCGTGTGAAAATTTGTCTTTTCATTATTTTATTATAAATTAAACACTCTAAAATTATTTTATGATTTTTTTTGTATGATTTTATCATATTTCTAGAGTAGTTAAAAAAATTGATTTATGCATGTTATAGAATTTAGTCTTATTCTGGAACTTATGGGATATTTTGGTGAACTGGAATTAATTGGAGCTTTATTAAATTGTTTAGATAATTAGGTGATAAACTACACATATAAGAGATATTCTTTGAAAATTTTTATAATTAAATTCATATTCTAGATATTTTTTAAAGATTTGTTTTGTGAATCTCTTTATTCTGATTGCATGCTAATATTCTTGTAAATAGTTTGCTTTTTTATTTAATTTGGTGTTGTTTGGCATATCTTGACTTGATCTTTGCTCTTTTACTATAATATAAACATAAGGAGAATGTTAACTAAAATTTTTTCATAATGAAATATTGCTTCTAGGTATTTATTTATGATTTTTCTAAAGCAATTGACTATTTTGCTACTTTGTTGCATATTTTGACTTAGTCATTAATTTTGATATTTCTAAGCTCTCTTGTGAATTAGTTTATCTTTGATAATAAATTGTATGTATATCCTACGTGGTAGTTGATATTTTTTTGGATTCTAGCCATTTCATTTGGTCCATACATATGCCATGTAAATTAGGGCTTATTAGCATAGTTATTTGTTTTTGTGACTTATTCTAACTGCTATAGCTATATGCAAGCACAATCTACAAATGCTATCAAGGTATGTCCTTTGTTTCCTTAATTTCTTTAGCTCTGTAAATAGACATGTTGTGTTTGTGAACATCTTTGTGTTTGATTATGTTTTCCTATGTTTTGATCATTACTTGATTTTCTTGAATGATATGAATTGCATATTGCATTATTTGTTAAACAAACTTTAGTGTTTTCATGAAAGTGCTTTGGGTTGCTGCTCAAGTACACTCATATCCTTTTCTTTTGTATGATTGATTTATTTGGTGTGATTGCTTTAATAAGAATAACATCCTATTAAGCTCTAGACATAATTATTTTTATTATCTTTGGTATCCATTGATTTACGTATCAATTGTCATAGTTACCTTAATTTATTTAGTAGATATCTATTTTAGGGTTTAGAGGGATACTACTTTATGGTACCTTCCAAAGAGCAACTTGACCCTTGGACTTAGGCTTGAATTTTCAAATACATGTTTTTCCAAAATAAGGAGTTATTTTTTAGGTTTATATTTCTTATTTTATTTTCCATTTTAAAAAAATAAAATAAGTGGCAACTCCAATTTTTATAAAAATCAGTTTTTCACTAAAATATGAGTTTTGCCATCTAGTGGGAATGTATGTGAAAAATACGGGTCCATAATTATTTATTTGATGATATTCTAGGTTCACTTTTATCTATCCTTAATCCATGCATTATATTTTATAAACATTCAGACCTAGAATCTCTTTCATCATACATGACTTGGGTGCATTAAAAGTTGCACAAAAAATCCAAGTCATAGGTTTCTTACAAATGGATGATTTGTTTATAGTTGATTCATGAACTTAGGTAATCCATTTAAGATTGTAGTGCACCATCTCCTAATTGGAGGATGGCTAGTCTCGATCGTCAGGATAAGGTTCCCATGGTAAGTGCACTAGTTTGCATGGTTACGCATTAGACAAGACCTATGGTGAGTTAGGATGTAAGGATATTGGGTAGTCATGACTTTCTGCTATAATGTATAGTCTCTCAACCATGAGAGAACATTAAGTTTGTGTAGAAGTTAGCAGTGACTTTGACCTACAAGTGAGATCATAGTTGATTATATATTCACTATGAATTAGGTCACTATTGATGGAAACTAGTAGCAACAAGTATTCTTAATATAAGCACCATGATATCTCATGGACTTTGAGACAATGTGTCCCCTTAGGTGATCCTAAGGATGTGTGATTGATCGCTCGGATTTTGTCGTTTGTTGGATCAAAACAAAATTTATAACCTAATTCACTATTCTATAGCAATTTGTACCCGATCAAAAAGTGGTTTTAGTACAAACTACTGTAGTATAGTGGTATTTAGGTATCGTCCACAAGGATGGATTATTCTCGGTAATTAAGGCTTGAATGAGATGATAAGAA
The DNA here is from genome assembly GCF_004353265.1 of Vitis riparia. Taxonomy (NCBI): domain Eukaryota; kingdom Viridiplantae; phylum Streptophyta; class Magnoliopsida; order Vitales; family Vitaceae; genus Vitis; species Vitis riparia. The sequence goes on from NC_048445.1 coordinate 17,615,009, forward strand.
ATGATTGTGATCAAGTGAAATTGACTTGAAATTGCATGATAAAATCTCAAGATAACAATGTATTCAAATTGAAAGGAAAAAGAAGTGTAAAAGAGAAGAAAATTAATAAGATGTGAGATTCTCGGAGTTAGGATTTTCTATAGAGCAATTTCCATGGTGAATAGGTGTTGAGATCTAATTTTCATCAAGTTAGATTGAAAACCTAAATTTTCATCTAAACCGATTTTTGATTTCCCACTACAAACATATATAGTCCCATTCATAAAAGAATGTCCACATCCCTTGATTCGTTGGGCCACCCCGTGTTTAGGATGTTGATGTACCCAAAATCAAGATGAGCTCAATCTTGGAGGCTATAAGCTTGCCTATGACCTTCTCCCACTTAATCTTTTGAATTAATTAAGAACATTTTAAAACTTTAGCAATTACCTTGATGAATAAATTATTTACTTTGAGCATTTTTTTAAATATTTATTTCCTAATTAAAAACTTAGAATAGGAGAATGTCTTTATGAAAATTCTAAAATTTATATGAGAGTATTTTATCCAAAATGAATTGTGATAAAATTTCCATTCTCAAATTTTAAAATCTATTTTCATAAAAGATTCTTCTTCTTCACACAATTCCAATTAATAAGTATTTTATCTAGGAAATGTTTCAAAGAAATTTATTTCCATCAAATTATTAAGCCTTTTGGTAATAGTCTTTTAAGGATAAATTATCTCTAATGAAAATTTCCAAAATATTTATTTTTCAAATTGAAAACTCTAGTGTAATAAGGAAACTATCAATTTATGAAATTTTGAAACTTTGAGAACACCTTATCCAAATAGGGCAAATCTAGTTCTCATGTTCAAAATTCCTCATAAATTTGCATTTCATTTTGTACTTTTCCAATTTAATAAATATTCCTATGGAAACTTCATAATAATTTATTATATTAAATAACACCAAAATAACAACCTATAGTAATCCCTTAATGGATAAAATATTATCTATGAAAAACTTCCAAAAATGTTTAGTTCCTTAAAAGGAATTAAACACTTTATTTTACAAAATATTTTCAAAATGTTTTATATCTCTATTAAAATACTTAAACTTCCAAAAATGTTTTGGCAACCATTCTTAAAATAAACTCTCTATCATGAGATTTTCTAAATCTATTATTTATCTTTTAAATTGGAATTTTTGTGCTAAAAAAATTGCTCTCGTATTCCTTATTCTTGAATTATTCATATCCAAATAGAACAATTTCCTCATTCTCTCAAGGGGAAGAGCTTGGAGGACCATCGTAGGTGTAGTTCTTCGTCTCAAGGGGGAAGAGAGGTGCCTAGAGAACCACCTATCCCAAAACTAAGTGGATAGTTCCAAAAAGAATAACATTCTTATTAGCAATAATCAATTTAAATAAATAATCTTGGAAAAATCTTCTCATGAAAATTTACTAAGAATACTAAAACACTTTTCTTTAGGTTTTAACTCTTATTTTGGTAACCTTATTAATTGTAAATTGTCTATCACAAATTTTCAAAGTTAACTTATTTTCTTTAAATTAAAATCTTGTGCAAAAAAGAAAAATATTATTTTATAAATATTTGGAAAAATAAAAGCTCTTCCTTAAGAGGAAAACTTAAAATCTCTAAGAATTATTATTATTATTTTTAAAAGAAGAGCTCTTAATCATTTTCCAACTTATCTTTTATCTAAAATAAAATTTCTTTACTATGCACATTCTGATTTATATAAGTTTTCCTATTTTGAAAACTTTATGAAAATTTATTTTTAATTAAGAATACCAAAATATCTTATTTTAGGCCACATATGCAATTTATTCAAAACATATAATAAATACAAAGAAATAAATAATCCTCATGGCCTTTAGGGATCTTGTTGCATATTTGGTAACCTAAGAAATTGGATTTTCAATATCCAATGTTACAAGATCAAACTTGCAACAAAAATTAAGGTTAGTAGCTTTATAGACACCCTAAAATGCCCCTAAAACCCTAAAAAAAAACATTGGAGCCATGTAAAGCATTGGATGGAGCCTTGGGATGCTTGATGTAGCTTATGGCATTGGATGGGCACTTGAAAGGGCACTCGAGCACTTGAAGTGGGCGCTTGAGTGCTTATGCAGCAATGGAAGAAGGGTGAACTGCATCTTTTGCATCAAATGGCCATGTCTCCCTCATTTGAACTTCGATTTGTGAACTGTTTGAAGCATTAGATTCATGATTTCCTAAGCTTCAAAACCATGTGTGGCTTGCTTCATAAATCCCATGGGAGACTACCTTGAAATTGAGTCAAAGGCTTAATGCGTAGGCACTCCATTGGAAAACTTACATTTTTTTCGGTTAGGGAATCTTTACCATGGATTTGCTATGATATATCATAATGCTTCCATTTTTTCTTTGGGTAACAAGATTGATAAAAAAAAAAAAAAAATTACAACTAAAGATCCTATACTCCTCAAAATAGAGTTTAAAAGATCCTATCTTTAAATCTATTGTAGCGAAAAACTGAGTATTTAAAAATAATATTGATACCATAGAAAACATAGATCTAGAGAATAATGTCACATACCTTTGATTTGAATGTTCCTAAATCAATTCCAGTTGGTGTAGAATACTCCAAAGTCAAAGTGAATCTTGTAAACACCATGAGCTTCCACCCGATGACTCCTTGAGTCTAGGCACTAAGATGGTGAAGATCTCAAGGCTTATATCTAGGGTTCTCTTTTTAGACCATAGGAAGATAATGATAAAAGTTAGAAACCCTAACCCCCAAAGGGGTATTTATAGGCTTTCTACTAGGTTAAGTGACTTGAGCCTACCTTGGGCTTGAGTCACTTAATCTAGCCCAAAAAAGTTTCTAATTGATTATTAACCACATAGGGTTCTAATTAATCAATTAACACAATATAGAGATATTGTTCACTTACCTTTGTGCAACCTAGGATAATTACTAAAACACCCTTATGCATAAAAGTGAACTAAATACCCATCAAACCCTCATAAATCGTGCATCAAGGAATATGAGCTCAAAGTGAGGACCATTATAATCCATAAGACGTATTGGATCCCTCATAATCCATTTCTGAAGCTGACTCAACATTCCCACTGTAGAGAGTCAACTGCACTCCAGTACCCTATGTATATTACAACAAGCACTAAGTGCTTGAGTTTATGACCTACTGTCCATTGTGTATAGTTTTCTCATGAATTGGTTGTCTGTAGTCTAACAAGGTGAATGTTATTAGCCTTTCAAGACTACCTCTACAATCCTTCAGTTATAAATCCTCCTATTATGTGATCAAATGACATATTCTAGCTCACTAAGAGTATATGTTAAATTCCACTAAAAGAATTACTATAGACCCATAGATTTCATGGTCACTGATTACTACTCAAAAAGAACGTATTTTAGATAATAATTCTCATGAGTTTCACTTATTTTGAGTAGTAATTATGCCTAAAACACTCAATTAACATGTTGTTGCCCTTGCAAGAGTTACTAATAAGTTTTATGAAGTTTTGGAGTCATTTCAAGGTATGTTTTTGATAAATTGGTGACAAAAGAAATGAATCAAATTGAAGAAAACAAATAAAGTTGATGATGATCCAAATGCATAATGAAAGAAACAATGCAATCGATTTGGATTGGGATTTGGAGTTGATTTGGAGGTAGTTGAAGTGGAATCAAGAGAAAAATATGAGAGAAATTGCAAAGAGGAGTCGAAAAAGCATGTTTTTCGATTTCGCATGATCATGCGAAATTTTCGCACAGTCATGCGAAATGAAACAGAATAGGTGTTGGCTGCAACATACTAAGGGAAATGTGAAAAGTGATTTCGCATGACCATGCGAAACGCTCCAGCAAGACGAAAATGCAGCTAATGGACTTTCCACTTTGCACCATCATGCGAAATTGCTAGGGGCTCCTGCGAAAATGCATTTTCTCCAGATTCCTTGGTGAAGAAGCCTCCGGAAGACCTCTTAGATGATGCCAAGTATCCACTTGACCTTGGCCTATAAATAGAAACGTGATTGACTCATTCAAAGACTTTTGATACATTTTCTAATTGTAGAACTTTTCAGATTTCTTTTCTTTATATAATTCTCTACTTTCTTTCATTTTATCTCATTTTCTCGGTAGCCAAACATGTCTTGTGAGATCAAATCTCCAAGCATGAGTGGCTAAATCTCGTTTTTCTCGGAGGAGGGAGAATCTAGAGGCAATATCTATAGTGAATTAGAGAATTGAGCTTGAATTGCAAAGGTAATTTGATCAAATTGATTGATTAATTGAAATTTGGGGATTTTTCTCTTCAAATTGTCATGATGATTACTACAATGCAAGCTAGGTAGATTCATCAAATTCTTAATGCTAGATTTGATGAGATTGAATAGTTGCATAGTGTGAATCATCGGAAGATAATTTAAGATGAATTGAATATAGGATTCGAATTGATCTCTTGGATTAGATTACCTAATTTGAAGAGAAATTAGATCTAGACCTAAAGCTAAATCAAAAATCGGTTTAGATGAAAAATTAGGTTTTCAATCTAACTTGATGAAAATTAGATCTCAACACCTATTCACCATGGAAATTGCTCTCTAGAAAATCCTAACTCCGAGAATCTCACATCTTATTAATTTTCTTCTCTTTTACACTTCATTTTCCTTTCAATTTGAATACATTGTTATCTTGAGATTTTATCATGCAATTTCAAGTCAATTTCACTTTATCACAATCATTTCTTATCACCTCATTCAAGCCTTAATTACTGAGAATAATCCATTCTTGTGGACGATACCTAAATACCACTATACTATAGTAGTTTGTACTAAAACCACTTTTTAATCGAGTACAAATTGCTATAGAATAGTGAATTAGGTTATAAATGTTTTGATCCAACAAACGACAAAATCCGAGCGATCAAAAATGGCGCCGTTGCCGAGGATGGTGCCAAGGTGATTGAGGCTAATTTTTTGGTGAGGATTAACCCTTGTGATCCACATCACAAGATTGGTGAAGTTCTCTTTACCGATTCTTCATTTTTTTTTATTCCATTTTTTATCTTTTATTTTTCTCTTTTTTTTCTTTTTGTTTTGTTTTAGTTTTTCTTAGCTTGTTTTGTAGGCTCTCCATTGCATGCTACATTGAGAATAAAATTCAAGGGAGAGATTGAAAAGAACTTACATTGCTAATCATCTTTAGTTTGTGATCCAATTGTTGAGGAAATGGAAAATCAAAGGGAAAATCAACAAACTCAACAAGGACCAAACAATGGCAATTCTCACATGTCTAGATCAATGAGAGAATATATGCATCCTCAAAGGATAGGCATGGGATCATGTATAATTCTTCCTAATGAGCCTATTGTGATAAAAACTGACTTGGTACCCCTTCTACCTCAATTTCATGGAATGGAGAATGAGAATCCTTATACTCACATCAAGGATTTTGAAGAGGTTTGTCATACATTTCATGAGGGAAACACATCCATTGAGCTTATGAGATTGAAGTTTTTTCCATTCACATTGAAGGATAAGGCTAAGTTGTGGTTCAACTCATTGAGGCCCCAAAGCATAAGGTCATGGTTGGAACTACAAACAACCTTCTTGAAGAAATTTTTCCCCATACATCGCACAAGTGGCTTGAAGAGGCAAATTACCAACTTTGTGGCATTGGACAATGAAAAATTTTATGCTTTTTGGGAAAGATATATGGAAGTAATCAATGCTTGTCCTCATCATGGTTTTGACACATGGATGTTGGTGAGTTACTTCTATGAGGGCATGTCGCCAACTATGAAGCAATTGCTAGAAACCATGTGTGGACGTGACTTTATGAGTAAAAGTCCCGATGAAGCTTTTGAATTTTTGAATTATGTGGCTGAAATATCAAGGTCATAGGATGAGCCACATGAAAGGGATTTACACAAGTCCAAGTCTCAAAGCAATTCAAATGGAGGAATGTATATGTTGAATGAAGATGTTGATCTACAAGCTAAAATGGTAGCTTTGACAAAAAGGCTAGAGGAACTTGAAGCTAAGGGATTTCATGAGGTGAATGCAATATATGATAATCCAATTTACATGGAGCAATATTCTAGTTATCAATCTATAGAACATGAAGTGAGTGATTGTCCTACAATACCAACTATGGGGGAAAGACTTGTTGAGAATCATCCGAACATGTCATGGAATTGTGGACAAGAGCAATTTTCTTCAAGCCAATACTCACAAAGCCAACAACTCATGGAAGACTCTCCACAACAAGTTTCTTTGGTTGAGTAAGCTATTGTAAACTTGAGTAAAATTTTGGGTGATTTTATTGGTGATCAGAAACTTGATAGCTTACAAACCAATCTCACTCAAAAGATTGATAATATGTAGCTTGCTATTTCTAAACTCACAAGCATGCATACGGTGCAAGAAAAAGGAAAAATTTTCTTCACAACCCCAACAAAGTCCAAGTGGAGCCCATGAGATTGGAGAGACAAGTGAAAGTTCTATTGAGAAGGATGAAGTCAAAGCAGTCATTACCTTAAGAGGTGGTAAGCAAGTTGATCAACCTATGTCAAAACCAAAAGAAAATAAAGGAGAGGAACAAAAGGAAAATGTGAAAGAACAAGAAAAAGGGAAAGAGGTGAATGAGGATGATAGGTCAAAGGAAGATGAGATTGTTAAAGAAGAGGTTAAGAAGAAAGATATGCTCTTAGCTTTACCTTTTCCCATGGCTCTTCAATCCAAGAAAGTGGTAAATAATGCTCTAGAAATTTTTGAAGTTCTCAAGCAAGTCAAAGTTAATATACCACTCCTTGACATGATTAGACAAGTTCCAGCCTATGCCAAGTTTCTTAAGGATTTGTGTACCATCAAGAGAGGTATGCATTTGAAAAAGAAAACTTTCTTGACTGAACAAGTGAGTGTAATCATCCAATGTAAGACTCCAATCAAGTATAAGGATCTGGGATGTCCAACTATCTTGGTGAATATTGGCAACACTTTTGTAAAAAGAGCACTTTTAGACTTGGGGGCAAGTGTGAATCTTCTTCCTTACTCGGTATATAAGCAATTGGGGCTTGGAGAACTAAAGTCTACTTCCATCACACTTTCATTGGCGGATAGATTGATTAAGTTTCCAAGATGAATTATTGAAAATGTGTTGATCCAAATCGATAATTTCTATTATCCAATTGATTTTGTGGTGCTTGATACGAAACAAGGAACTAGTGGACTCAACCATGTTCCTATTATACTTGGCCGACCTTTCCTTGCCACAACAAATGCATTGATTAATTTTCGAAGTGGTGTGATGCAACTTACCTTTGGTAACATGACAATTGAGCTGAACATTTTTCATTCATGTAAGAAGCATGGTATTAAAGAGGAGGGGGAACTTAAGGAGGCTTATTTGATTGAATTTCCTATGGAAGAGCTAGTGAAAGAAAGGGTTGAAGATAATTTTTCAAAACTCGGTGAAGTAATTTCCAATGAACGGATTGAAGTTTGGAGGATCAATGAAGAAATTAAACCTTTGAAGTTAATGAAATGGTCTTTTAGCTTCAAGAAAGTGAAAACCATGAAGCATGGTGTGGACAATAATCCAAAGACCATGAAAAAGAAGCTCAAGGAATGGCATGACCAACTTATTTAAAAGAATAAGCTCAACGAAGGCTATTTCAAGCCACATTTTTTTTCGAGAAAGCTTAAGTACCAAGGAGTTGCTTCATTCATTGTTTGCAAGCCATATCCAAATTGATGTATTAATGCAAAGGTTAATGGGCTTGGTTATATCAATGGCTAGCTAGCCTAATGGTTTCTCATTTCTTTAGTTTCCTTTGAATTTTGATTTTTTTATTTTATTTTGATTTTTTTTAGTTTCCATTAAATAAATCCATCTCAATTATTTGATTTGTGTTTTAAAGGACTTTCCGGATGGATGGAATGCATGAAGCAAAAGAAAAATGAGTTTTAATGGCCCATCACCATTTTTGCACAATCATGCCAAAACAGGGAGGTCATGCCAAAACAGGGGAGTTTTCATACATTTGGAAATGTGCAAAATGAGTCTCTGTCACAATTTGCATGGTCATGCAAAATTTTCGCATGATTGTGCAAAACTGAAAAGAATAGTTGTAAAAATGAACCCTCTGGAGCATTTCGCATGACCATGCGAACATTTCACATGACTATGCGAAATCCATCTTAAAGACTGCAATAAAATGAGCCATTTGGACCACTCCACACACTCATGCAAAATTCTTGTGGATGACTACAATAGTTTTAAGCCTCAGAACCATTTCACATCAACATGCGAATTTTTGCATAACTATGCGAAAATTATGCTGAAGGCTATAATAAGATAAAGCTCTCTTGACCAATTCGCATGTACATGCAAATTTCCACATGATTGTGCCAAATTATTTCAAAAGAAGAAAGTGGTTGCAACACACTTCACCTTCTTGTCTAGTTTGCACACTTGTGTGAAATTTTCAAAAACTCCATGAGAATCATTGACTTATCGTTGAAATCATGTTTTCTTTGGACATTGTCATCATCTATACCTTGATTTTACTCCATACATTGTGTCTCTAACATAGTTTTTTTTTGGTTTTTAATAGATTTGTTTTCATATTTTCTTCTCTTATGTCATTCATATCCAACAATTCTCATGTGTGATCTTATTTTTGTTTTAGCTATTGAAGTTGAAATTCATGAGAGATTGGGGTATCTTCCCTTCCTTTCTTTGTATATTTTCATTACACATTGAGGACAATGTACAAGTTAGGTTAGGGGGAGAGTTAAAAATGAAGATAAGGAAATATGTTATTAGTTTTATTAGTTTTTCTATAATATTTTTTTTTCATAAATCATATTTGTGACTTATTTGGTGATTTTTTTTTTTTTTTTTTTTTTTTTGAGATGACTATAGCATTTGTGATTGATGAATGAGCAAACCTAACTTGAAAAAAAAAAAGTTGATTTAGAGTACTAGCTTATTTGCTTGATCTTAGAAGATTTGTTATGTGAATTAAAGTTGATTTGAATTTGAAGTCTTCACTTTCCAAAGGGTCATTTCTATTTGAGTCTTGACACAACTATGCACTCTAGACCCCGGATATAAGATGAAAAACTATTATAACCTTAAGACTTGGACTTAATTATCTTCTAACATTGATTACTCTTGAATTGAGTTGAGACACCTTAAAAAGAGGCCCATGTGCCCAATTGGAAAAAAAGAAAAAGTTGATGAATAAAAAGGTTGAGTTATGCTTGCCTTGAAACCTAAGCAAGGTCCGAGGGGTATATGGCCCAAAGGTCTTTAAAGCTTGGTGCCCTAAGCCATTTTGGTTGGGAGCCACCAACCTCAATGCTCGTTACATGGGTGGATAGGTGGGGTATGAACTCAATTGTAGGTGCTAAGGTATTGGATCCTGATTTGAGGAGTCCGGGGTGAAGTCCGAGGAGTTAGTGGCTAGTTAAATAGTCCTATAAACTTGGTGCCCTATGCCTTATGGTTGGGAGTCATCGGTGAATCCCCGCTACATGGACCATATACTTGGAGATACCTTTAGCATTGCACTCCTACAATAAGTCCTTTGAAAAAATAATAATAATAAAATAAAGATAGGTGTGTTCTTGACCTATGAGAGAGTGATTTTTGTTGTTTGAGATAAATTGAGCTAGGTTGGGAGGAGGATTAGTTTGGAGTGCTATATTCGGGAGCTAGCTTAATTACACTCAAGACTTGTTTAGAAAGATTGTTTGGGAAATGAAGATGGATATGTTTTTGATACCTTGATTAGCATGATATTCTTTCTATTAGAGAAAGTAAATAAGTTGGGATTTTGTTGATACCTATGGATAGTAGGGTGTGCTTGTTTATCAACCATTTATGCTATGGAAATTTCAAATATATATTTTTTTCAAATGATTTTCTTATGTGACTTATGATTTCCTTTGTTTGGTATTGTTTTTCTTTCCTTTTGTTATACCATTGCTAAGGGACTAGCAATGTATTGGTTGGGGGGAATGATTACTACTCAAAAAGAGCATATTTTAGATAATAATTCTCATGAGTTTCACGTCTTTTGAGTAGTAATTATGCCTAAAATACTCAATTAACATGTTGTTGCCCTTGCAAGAGTTACTAACAAGTTTTATGAAGTTTTGGAGTCATTTCAAGGTATGTTTTTGATAAATTGGTGACAAAAGAAATGAATCAAATTGAAGAAAACAAATAAAGTTGATGATGATCCAAATACATAAATAGAGAAACAATGCAATCGATTTGGATTGGGATTTGGAGTTGATTTGGAGGTAGTTGAAGTGGAATCAAGAGAAAGAAATGAGAGAAATTGCAAAGAGGAGTCGAAAAAGCATGCTTTTCGATTTCGCATGATCATGTGAAATTTTCGCACAGTCATGCGAAATGAAACAGAATAGGTATTGGTTGCAACATACTAAGGGAAATGTGAAAAGTGATTTCGCATGACCATGCGAAACGCTCTAGCAAGACGAAAATGCAGCTAATGGACTTTCCACTTTGCAACATCATGCGAAATTGCTAGGGGCTCCTGCGAAAATGCATTTTCTCCAGATTCCTTGATGAAGAAGCCTCCGGAAGACCTCTTAGATGATGCCAAGTGTCCACTTGACCTTGGCCTATAAATAGAAACGTGATTGACTTATTCAAAGACTTTTGATACATTTTCTAATTGTAGAACTTTTCAGATTTCTTTTCTTTATATAATTCTCTACTTTCTTTCATTTTCTCTCATTTTCTCGGTAGCCAAACATGTCTTGTGAGATCAAATCTCCAAGCATGAGTGGCTAAATCTCGTTTTTCTCGGAGGAGAGAGGATCTAGAGGCAATATCTATGGTGAATTAGAGAATTGAGCTTGAATTGCAAAGGTAATTTGATCAAATTGATTGATTAATTGAAATTTGGGGATTTTTCTCTTTAAATTGTCTTGATGATTACTACAATGCAAGCTAGGTAGATTCATCAAATTCTTAATGCTAGATTTGATGAGATTGAATAGTTGCATAGTGTGAATCATCGGAAGATAATTAAAGATGAATTGAATATAGGATTCGAATTGATCTCTTGGATTAGATTACCTAATTTGAAGAGAAATTAGATCTAGACCTGGTCAATCATAAAGATGGAACTCTTCACTTGGTAACATTGATGTCAAGGATCTTGGTTACACACTTAACTTAGACATGAAGTGGTAAAATCACCTAAAGTGGTCTCACTTGCATGGGTTAAAGGCTAAACAAAAAGTTTGTTGATCAATGCTTTAGGATAACTTTTAAAGTTTAAGGTAGGTTGATCAATTAGAGAGGGTACGCTAGTTATAAGAGTCATGACTTGCCTAAAGTAGGCTTCATTCTGATGATACTAGGATATCTTATGAAAGGACGTGTAGTTTGAGAGCACTAATTTTTGCTAAATTAATTACCAACTTGCCTTGAATACTCGTTTCTTTCTATTAATGCATGGAATTATTATATTTGTTACAAATATCATGTCTTTAATATGTCACTTCTTATCTTATGTTTAAATTGGATCTAGTAATAGGCTGATATATAATATGGATTTAGTATTAGTTGTATAGAAGCTAATTTAGGTGAGTTTGCTATTTCCTTATAACAAACACAACAAAAGAAAGAGAGGTATATCAAATGTAGCATAAGATAGATAAAAAAACCAAGTGTCTCATACTTAGGTATTTGGATTGTGTGTTGTAAAAGCAACACATGTCTATTGCCACAGTCTATGATACTTTAAAATAGTAAGAATTATTTAGTGATAAAGGCAAGTCTATTAGACAAGTTGTCCTTGAGACTATTATGAACATCAGGATTTATGTGATTTTAGAGATCTTACCAGATTCCTTTGAGATGGGTAAGAGGATTCTCAAAGATTGGAAGGGTGTTCATATATGAGTCAAGGTTTTTCAAGCGCTTCTACCAAGAAGAAGAAGACAACACCAAATAAGGAAAGTTCAAGAAAGGAAATAAGAGAGTAAGCTCATGGGTAAGTGATTCTTTTGTGATCTTTTAGGAACGCTAAAAAAAGAATACCTAGTATACCTAAGGAAAAAGGAAAATACACATCAAATTCTCATTGTTGAATATATAGTGGTAGATTTGATCAATTGTGAGGAATAGATTCAAAGACCATTAGTTGTAGTTCTCTACAAGGTTTTCAATAAGTAAGAAGGTTATATGATGGGATTGTACTTACCTTAGCTTCAATTGTAAGGTTAGTTGTGCAAGTTAGTGGGAGATAATATATTTCTCCTTTATAGTTGACTCCATGATCATTTTTCCAAGAAATAAGAATAATCAAATCTCAAGAATGAACCTAGCACTAATCAAACATTTAGTTTCTAATGCCTAGGTCATGTTAATCTAAATAGAATGCAAAGACTGATTAAGTCTTAACCTTTTTATTCTAGAGGATCTTTTAATCTTCGAATCCTATATAAATGGTAAAATGATTAAGGAGCCATTTTATTTCTAAAGGATATGGAACCAGGGAATGTTTGGAGTTAGTGAATGCTAACATGTATGGGACTTTTGGAGTTCATACACAAGAAGGGTATGGGTACTTCCTCACTTTCATTGATGAATACTTTATGTATGGATATGTGTACCTAGTACATAGGAAATCTGATGCCTTGGATAAATTCAATGAATTTAAGGTGGAATTAGATAACCTACAGGGTAAACAGGTTAATGCACTTTGATTAGATCAAGATGGTGTGTCTAGTAGGTTCAATTCTTTTTGTAGGAGCACGGGATTATATCCCAGTTGGATGCACCTAGGACTCTATTACATAATGGAGTAATGGAAAGAAGAAATCAAATTTTGATGGACATGGTGAGATTGATGGTTGATTTATAATTACTTCCCATATTCTTTTAAAGAATCCTAGAGACTATGTAATACCTCTTTTTTCTAAAGAGGTATATCAGTTTATGAGATATCAAAGAGGATTTTTAGGGTTATTACTTTATAGTCATGATAATCAGAAGGTGTTTATTGGTTCAAATATCATATTTCTGATAAAGACTATATAATAAGTAATAAGGCAAAGAGTAATATAGCTTGGAGAACATTAGAAAATAGTCCCACTTTTGCACAGGTTACAATAGGTCCAAAGGTATCAAGACAAACCATTCCCATTGCTTCTAATACATGAGTGTCTCGTATAATAGGAGGTTGGTATCCCATAGATTATGATGAAGCAATGAGCGTGTTGGTGCTAATAACTTGGCAAGGAACTATGAGGGAAGAGTTAAAATCTTTGTATTCTAACATAGTCTGAGTTCTTGTAAAAGCACCTAAAGAGATAAAACTCATAGGTGTAAATTGGTCTACAAGAGGAACAATGGAGTAGATTGAAGGGTTGAGTTTTATGTGGCTAGGTTGTAACTAGAGGTTATAGTTCGAAACATTGTTTTGACTATAGGATACCTTTTCACCAATAGCCTTACTCAAGTTCATCAAAGTACTATTATCCATTGTGGTTTATCTCATTTATGAGATACGGCAATAGGATATTGAAATAACATTGTTGAATGATTATCTTGATATTAGCATCTTCTTGATGCAACCAAACATTTTCATAGCAAAGGACTTTGTGTGTATAAGAAGCCATGGGGAAGCATGGTAGTGCTCTAAGATCTTGTAGGTAGATGACAATCTACACATTGGGAATGATGTCTAGATGTTGTCTTCAATCAAGATTAATTAGTCTACTCGGTTCTAAATGGAAATCCAGAAAGGGTATAATATATTCTTAGGTTTAAGGTCTTTTGGGACTATAAGAATAGGAAATTGTGTTATATCACCTACATTGATAAGCATTTGGTCAAGTGCATAATGTAGAAATCTAAAAAGGATTTGCTACCCTTTAGGTTTGGAGTTGCCTTTTCTCAGGATTGATGTCCTTAGACATCTACATAGAAAGATTGCATTTAAGTAGTATCTTATGTCTTTGTAATAGGTAGCCTTATGTATGCAATGTTATGTGTTAGACTAGATATTTACTTTATTGTAGATATTATGAATAGATATAAGTCAAATCCAAGTCTAGAATACTAGACAATTGTCAAGCATATACTCAAGTATCTTTAGAAAAAATTGGATTAGGTGCTTGTGTTTTAAAGTGTTGAGATCTTTTAGAGGGGTGACATGATGGTTAGATAGATACCTTTTGTGGAGAACCTAGTAGATCACTTAATCATGACATTAACCAGGAGAGTTTTTTGTGGTCACAGGGATAACATAGGTTTCAAATGAGTATCCAACATGCTTTGATTGCATAATGCTTTGAGGGCTAGTGGGAGAATGCTAAGATATAGCCCTTAAAAGCATGATATGATGTAATAGATTTGGAATAATTATTCATTTAATGATATTCCAGTTTCACTTTTATCCATTCTTAATCTATTCATTATACTTTATGAGCATTTTGGTCTAACGTCTCTTAAATTGTACATGACTTGGGTGTATTAAGAGTTACACGAAATATCTAAATCATGGGTTTCTTACAAGTAGATGATTTATTCACAACCGGTTCATAGACCTAAGCAATCCATTTGAGGTTGTAGTGCACCACCTTCTAATTGGAGAGGTAGTTGATCTTAGTCATTGAGATAGGGTTCCCATGGTGAGTGCACTAGTGTGAGTCATGGTAAGACCTAAGGTGAGTCATGACGTAAGGTGCTATCAAGTAGCCATGACTTCACAAAGATGTTATACTATATAATCTCTCAACCTTAAGATAATATTGAGTTTGTGCAGAAATTAGTAGTGACCTTGACCTACAAGTGAGATTGTAAGTTGATTATATATTCTCTACGGATTAGGTCACTGTTGATGGAAGCCAATAGTTATAGGTATTCTCAATATAGACTTTATGATATCTCATGGACTTTGAAACAGTGTGTCCTCTTAGGTGAACCTAAAAACATGTGATCATGAAATCTGTGGGCCTATAGTAATTCCTTTAGTGGAATTTGACATATGCTCTTGGTTAGCTAAATATATCATTTAATTATATAAATAGGATAATCTGTAACTCAAGGATTGTAGAGGTAGTCTTGAAAGGCCGATAGCTTTCACCTTGTTAAACTACAGATGACTAGTTCATAAGGAGATTATATACCGTGGATATTAGGTCATGGACCTAACCCCTTAGTGTCTCGTTGTAATACACATAGGGTACCAAAATGTAGTTGACTCTCTATGGTGGGATGTTGAGTCAATTTCAAAATTGGATTCTAAGGGAGCAAGTATGTCCTAAGGGTCCTAATGATCCCTACTCTAACTTCATATTCCTTGATGGTACGGTTTATAAGGGTTGGATGGGTTTTTAGTTCACTCTTATTCATAAGGGTATTTTAGTAACTACGCAAGGTTGCACAAGGGTAAGTGAATGGTATCTTTGGACTAAGATAATTGATTAATTGGAGTCCTATGTGGTTAATTAATCAATTAGCATCTTTTTTGGGCTACATTAAATGACCCAAGCCTAAGATAAACTCAAGTCACTTAAGCCCAGTAGGAAGCTTATAAATACCCCTTAAGGGGTTAAGGTTTCTAACTATTGTCATTATTTCCTTATAGTCTAAAGAGAGAACCCTAACCTCCAAGCCTTTCATCTCCACCGTCTCAATGACTAAAGTCAAGGAGGAGTCATCAAGTGGAAGATTATGGTGTTTGCAAGATCTACTACGACTTTGGAGTATTCTACACTAGTTGAAATCGATCCGGAAACATTCGGATCAGAGACATGACATTATTTTTCTATGGTATCAATTTTGAATACCAAGTTTTCCATGCGATATATTTAGAAAGCTTATGGTAGATTTGCATGCACCCTTCAAGATCTAAGGCATGGGAACAAAGTAATCTGGGATTCCTAACACTTATAACCTTTAGCATTTAGTTTTCACCACTTGACCTATCTACACTATCCATTTTTATATAATGTGAAATTAAGAAGAGAAGAAATATGGGTTAAGAAATGTAAGGGGGGAAAAAACCATCTACTTAAGTGAAGATTTATAATGATAATTATTTTTTGTCTAAATTTTAAAATAATTAATTTTTTTATTTTGAATTTATTAACAAAAATATAATAATATTTATGTTAATTAATTGAGACTAGACTAAATAATTATAAAATAAAATAAAAAAAACAAGATAAATGGCTTTTAGATTTGATTATTTTATTTTAGATATGTAGATTAAATCTTTTTCTTAGTACTTTAACTCTTACAATAAAAAAAATAAAATTTTGTTGAACACCACTTTTCTTGAAAAAAAAAAATGGCCTTGGTATTTTTAACTTCTTAGGGAAAAACATTTTTTCACTTCTCCTATCAAAAACAAAATTTTAAATTTTAAAAACACCACATTTTTCACTTGAGTAAAAATTGAAAAATTTTCAATTAAATTTTTAATTTGAGGTGAAGCTCATTTGTTTGGTTCACAAATTTGGTTTTGGTTTTGTTTTTGTAATTTTCTCACTTATCAGTACGGATTATCGCGATGTATTGAATAATTTAGTCCTCGATTCAATATACTTCTTGTTTTTTATTTTTAAAATAAAAAATAATAATATCGCTTATCTAAAATACAAAATTTTTAGAAACTTGAGATTATGATACTTATTTAAAATAAATAAATAAATAAAGAAAAAATAAACTTTCAAAAAGTAAGAAGCAAAAACTTGTATAGATAATTAATTTTTAAAAATCATTTTTCTATTTTGATTTTATAAAAAATTGTAAATTCAATTTATATAACATTAATTAAATATAGTTCAAATCTTATTAAAAATAAAAATAAATTAAAAAATAAATAGTTTTGAAATTAAAGAAAATTAAGAGAAACTCATGTAATTCAAAGGAAAATCATATTTAAAGATTTTCATATCAATATTAGTTAATAGTGAGAAAATGAAAAAAAGAAAAAAAGAAAGATATTGATTTTTTTTTTTATGACTTTTAGTTTTTTAATTTCTCTATCTTCTCCTTTTCTTAAAAAAAAAAAAAAACAAACATTATTATTATTTATGAAGTTAATGTGAATGTAAAGGGTTGCAATGAATTCAATTAAATAGAATAATCTTCTATTTTAAAATTTTAAGTTTAATTTGTATTTTAAATTATGTTTTTACAAATATTATAAGAGATAAATTCAATAAGTAAAATAATATCACCATTTTTTAAATTTTGAAAAATAATAATTAAAGCTCGTGTTATTTTAAAACTGCTGTTAAATCAAATAAATTATTAAAATTTCTACAACAACAAATAAATGCATTATAAAACAAAATAAAAGGGGACTTATTACAAGATTGCTATCAAAATTTATATAACAATAAAAATCAATAAATAAATCCATTACAAAATAAAATTAAAGGAAAGGAAAAATGTTTCTTGAAAAATATCCTGAAACAAGACAAAGGGCCAACCCTTCATTTTCATTGAATTTGAAATTAGCTTTGGTCACCCACGACAAATTCCAAGCTTCTTGGTGGCCGGTGCAGATGCGGCCCCTCCTCCCATTATTTATTATCAATGTCCTTGAGTCATACATGAGCCACACTTGCCTCCCTTTTCCTCGGGGGGTTTTCTTGTTGAAAACCCAAATGCCACTTGCCTGGATTATTTGGTGGATCAAATAAATGGATTTAATATTTTAAACTATGGATAAAGGTATTATTGTCAATTTTTTTATTCTTATTTTTATTATTAACAAATATTATAATAGAAATAAATAATAATTTTAATATTGAATTTCTAAGTTCATCAAAACATTAAAAATGAAATCATTAAATTCATTTTCATGTGCCAAACAACCCCCATTTGGAATTATAGTTTCTCATTTTGGAAGGTAGACTCATACCGTTTAACAGAAGGAATATTTCAGAAAATGAGTAAGATTAAGATATTTTTGTGGACTATATCAACAAGATACTCACTCTATATTTTATATATTAACAAAGATACGTCCATATTAAATTAAAAGTGTTTGTAGTAGTTTAAGGTGGCGTCATCAGTTTGTCTCCCAATTCCTTCTCCAAGTTATCAGATCAAAGAGTCGAATATCGACTGACACTTACAAATATGTATAGGAAGCCATTGTAGTTTGTTTTTACTTCTTCTTTCATGTCCCTTTAAAAATGACTTTTGATATATATGCGTCAGTGCTACTTGGGCTCACCTCCATCTCTTTTTGTCCTTCCCTCTTCCCAAGCTCTCAACTGCATCAGCACCTGGGCTCAATAATTGATCCAGTTCCTCCCAAAATATTAGGACCAACTCTCCTTGTCTATTTAGTTAATAAAAGATATGAACCTGTTTGATTAACACAGACAAAAAGAGAAATACTCCATTTTCATGTCAACAAGTTTGAGGCAAAAAAATTACACCATAAGAAGAAAATAAAAGGACAAAGTTAAAACAGGGTGTACAATGTATGGTGGTCTAATCTGAAAGGCCATGAACTGAAACTTCACTATGTATATTTTATTTCTCTCAATTTATTCAACCCATAGAAAAATACATTCAGTCGCTGTTAGACCATCGCGACTCAAACCCAGGAAATCCAATTCGACTCAGTCATAGGCTTGTGGTACATAAAATACAAGAGGAAGGACGATTCAGTACCGTGGACTTGTACCTCTAGCTAGGGACTGGATTACCTGTATCCCAGTTGGTGATTGGCAGAACCGGAGGGTCTCGTTTCAAGTAAAATTGTTGGATTCTTGTGAAGAGAGAGTGAAGTTTGCCGATGATTCTCTGGCTAACCCTCTGACAACTCCTTCCAAGCGAAGGCAATGCATCCGGGAACGCTAGAGACGCCAAAGACGCCACCAAGAGATTAGCAAAAAACAGCATGGCGTTGGTGACGCGAGCATCCCAAGCAGGAGAGAGATTATCATCGACCCACATGATCCTAATTTCACATGTACAACCAAATGCTAGAAGGACTGCAAAAATCACCTTGGTCCTTCTGGGGAAGGCTTGGAACACGGAATCTGCCAGTCTGCGGAACCTCCAATCAATAAGATGGAGGAGAACCATAACAAGGAAGCCAAGAAACACGAGAAAGACGTTAAGCATGGTGGCATTGGGGGTAGACATGATCCTATGTTATGAATACTACTCCCTTTATATCTATTGAAAAAAAAAATCAAATAACCTGCGCTTTTTATAGAGGTAGAAGGAAGAAGATGGACATTTTGTCAACACAGTTCTAGTTGAAATTACTCTTGAGGAGAATTAGAGTTTTTTCAACCATCACGCTGGGCTGCTCTGTTGAGAGGATTGATAGCTGCAATATAGAGGCATGTATTCGCTGGCAAGACGTGCACAAATTCTTGCCACAAATATTTTTTCAAAATATATATATTGAGATTTTCAAAAATAACTAAAATAATAATTAATTATTTTTTTCAAAATCTATTTAATATTCATATAGTTTTTTTATTTTTTAAAACTTCAACTACTATCTTAATTTAGTTTTTATTAATTTATGTTCAATTATTATGATTTTTTATTTTGTAATTTTGTAATTTTTTATTTTTGAAATTTAGTTAAATCAATATGTTTTTCATTAATTTAACTAACTTCTTATTATTTTTTATTTTTGAAGTTTAATTCTTTCATAATTAATTTCATGTTCCATTATTATAATTTTTTATTTTGAAATTTCACAATATTTTATTTTTTGAAATTTAATTAAATAACAAGTGTATAAATCATGTTTATATTAATTTATTTTTCATTAATTTGAATTCAATTATTATTAATTTGCATTTTGAAAATTTGAAATTTGTTATTTTAAAATTTAGTATCATAATTTATTTTTCTTTAATTTAATGTGGGATTATTATTTTTTATTTTCAAATTTCACAATTTTTATTTTTTAAATTTAATTAAATAACTACTTTATTTTAATTTATTTTTTCATTAATTTAACATTCAACTACTATTATTTTTTATTTTTGCAAGAAATGTGAAAGGAAGGTTTGAATGGAAGGTTGCATTGTTTCAAGGTTAGATATTTAGCAATATGGTCTTATTCAACCAAACAAATGTTAACAAGCCAACAAGGCAACCAGGAAAAGCAAAATGTTACTTGAATGTGAAAAATGGCTAAGATGGTAGAAGATTGGTAGGATCGTAAAAGACTATTTTTAAAGTCTATTTGGTAGTGATTTTAAAAAACGTTTTACTTCTCCTAATATTTAAAAGATAAAAAAAATTTAAGCATAAAAAATGTTAAAAATATTTTTTAGAATCACTATCAAACTTACTTTTATTAAATAAATTGAAGTATTTTGAACTCAAATCTTCTCTTAAAAAGACTTATCTATAACTAAAAGCATTTTTTAAAAAAGATGTTTTCCCGTCGAGCAAACTCTTCCTAATGTTGCTTACCTACATGACTCAAGTTTCAATAATTTATAATTATCGTAAATATCGTACAATTATAATTATGAGAGATAATGGAGAAACTCTCCTTATTTAATGACAAACATAGATATGTTTGTTTAACACAGACAGAAAAAGAGTACTTCATTTCGATGTTGAGAATTAAGTTGGAGAGTAAATAAATAATAAAGAAAGATGAGAAAAATGAGTAATATTTGTTTGAGGAACTTGTAATAAAAAAATTAAATAAAAGACTCTTAAAATAGATGACTAATATTTGTTCTAGAAACTCTAAACGGTCAACACAATCGGAGTATAGAATCGTCAACAAGGGCGTCTTACCTTCATTGCCAATAATTTATGACTAATAGCATCAGTTGATGATGTGACATGTGAAGTGCATGGCGATCATTTGATGACGCCAACATGTGAACATGCCAGGAATTTATGTTCTTCATGATGTTTTTAATCAAATAATATTTTAAGAACCTCAATAGTTACACATTTTCCACGTGTTGCCTCATATACTCCATCACGCACTTCCCAACAGTAGGTGGTATTTAAAAAAAATTCATATTTGATCATTTGGATACAGCCAGAAAAACTTAGCTCGACAATAGCGTGCCTTTTTTAATCTTTCTTCGCTACAAGTGGGGTGTAAATAGAGTTTCCGGTCAAAGTAATTTTTTTGTTAAAAAAAAATTTCCCATTTTTTTTAACTTTAATTTTTTTTTTAATACAACGGACTATGGTTTTACTTTTAAATTAATTATGATTTTAAGAATATTAAAGGAAAATATTATTCCTTCTTCACCAAGTCAAAAAAAAATATAAAGAAAAATATTAAAGAAGATGGGCATTCAAAAAAAATATAAAGGAAAATATTAAAGAAAATATTGTATTATTTTCCTTAAAAAATTATGAGGAAAATAAGAGAAAAAGAGGAGGGAAGGGGGGGGATTTATCGGGCTCTTGTTCACCGAGGCTTCATCGGTGACTATGGCTTCTCGTCGTCATCAACCCTTTCAACGGTCACCACTATCACTCCGACCACCTTCTAGTGCCGAAAACCTATCCTTTTTAGGCACTCGAGTTCCCATGGATGAAGTGCGTTCTTCAAACCAAGTTCCCATGGATGAAATGAATTCTTCAAATCCAGTGAATGTATTCGAATCCATGTCTTCAGATCAGGTATGAATTGAACTTCAATCCACCTCATCCTGTGAAAACCCGGAACCCAAGATAATCGCTCTCTCTTGGGTTTCTAGGTTGTTTTCGCCTTTCCCGTTTCTTAAATTTCGCCATAATTTTTCTAAACTTTCCTAGCTTGTTGCTTTATGGATTTGGTCTGATTTTTACCCTTGATGTTCTGCTATTATTTACTGGCCGATGGTTTTTTCATAATTTGGTTGGGGGAATGGGTCTGCAGTCGTGTATTGCATATGTATGCTGTTGCTGCCTCGTTTGGTTATTGTTTTGTATCATTGTTGGTAGCATCAATTTTTGGACGGTTTAACATTGGATTGTTAGAAGTATCAGTTTCTACTCTATTGATTAGAAATGTTACCATAAAAACAAAATTAAGATGCCTGTTGCGTTACAGACCCAGTAGATTAAATAATAAAACGAAATGGAAATAGTCAATAAATGTGGTAGCGGGTTGAGATGGGACCCTTCCATATATCTTCATATGTGAAATTAATCACATGACACTAAATGAGAAACTTGACTAGAAGTTGTCATTCATCTATATTATTGTTATTTTATTGAAATAAAGACAAGTTATTCTCTTGATTGTGAAAACTGTTTTTGCACTGCTATTTTATTGTCTAAAGTTTTTGATAAATGCTTAGATATGCTATATTCTGTCAATTTCAATTGTCTTCTATTGTCAAGCCTTTCTGGTATCTAGGGATAAACCTGTCCTGTCTTTTGGTTTGTGGGGGCTTGAAGGTGGGATATGTTGTAATTGGGGTTGTGTTTTCAAATGGGAAGTGGGGATTGTGATTTGTTTGAGTGGGAGAAGATGAGGATTGTTGTTTTCGGGTTTATTTGTGTTATGGCTACTGCCATACTACCATCATCCCCTCCTAAACAGATGGTGATCAACTTTAGCAAGGGTAGCTTGAAACATCACCCTGCAATGTGACACACCAATTAAGAAAGAAAACAAGTTCGGCTTACCAAAATCTAGAAAGGTTTTTATGAGAGATTTTTATATCTTGCTTAATTTTCTGGTGTTTTGATGCCATCAATATATATCTCTGAGACATGAGAGATTTTATGTCAATCCTTCCCTATTGTTTTCTTGCATCTTTCAGTCAATTGAGGGCATTCTCTAATCACAAGTCTGTCAAGGGATGTGAGGCTGCACACTGGCAATGCCTCCAACTTTGGTAATTTCCAAGCATCAAAACTCATAGATTCCCGAGCCCGCCCTGGAACGTGGTCTTCCCCATTTCCATCCAGTGAATTGAGCCTTTCGCAATCAAAAATCATGAGATGCTCTAACGAGGGCAGTTGTTTCATGCTAGGTGCCAAAGTCTCCAAACTCCTACAACTGCCAATAGCCAATGATCAAAGGGCGGTGAGGCTTTGTGTCCCTTGAAGTAGAAATTCTAGATTGTCACATTCATAAATCCTTAAAATACAAAGAGATTCTTGGCGTCCTATCCCTGTCAAAGCCCTCTGTTTCATGGTGATGCATAAATTCCTCAAACTGATGAGGTTCCCAAACTCCTTGGGCAGATTCTCAAATCCCGCATTTGAAAAGCGACAACCTTTGCAGATGAAACAACTTGCATATTGAAGTTGGAAGTTTCTTTATCCTCTCATTCCAGTTGAGGTTGAGAAGTCTGAGATGCTTTAGATTACTGATAGAATTTGGCAATGTGTCAAAGTTCGAATACGATAAATCTAGCATCTTAATGCATTTGAACTTTGACATGCAAGCTTTAAGAAATGGTTCACCACATGATGTCTCCCACACCAAGCAGTATTCAAGTACTGCTTTGTCATTGAGATTTATGTTCATTAGTTGGAGGAAGGATGACAATTTATGATTGTGCCACGTGATACACAAATTCAATATGCATTTGAACTAAAATAGTGTATCAAAGGAACCTCAATGGTGATCCCATTTGTTGCATTTGAACTAAAATATAGATTCATTTGTACTAAAATAGTGTATGGGTTTTCCATTTCTTTTTACCTAATTTACTTTTCTATTATTTGTGCACGCAAAGCAAGTTCATCCTGATAAAAATCTGAGTAAGTTCACTTCTTTGTCATTCATTCATCATCTTCTTTTTAATACTCTACTCTCCTTCATTCATCCCAAAACCAAGTGGAGGACCAAGTATTCTTAAGTAATCAAGCAAATTTCAGACTGAATAATGAACTTAATACACTTCTTTGTCAAAGTTTTTGCGGCTAGCGAATAGAGCACAGAGTTCAGTTTGATTGCCTCAGGTGCTTAAGGTGATATGTTTTGTATAGATAGCATCATGGGGTTGTGGAGTGGCACTCTGGATAGTTGGCTAATTTCAGTGGCTGAGTGTTGTTAGAAGTTGTGTAAACCAACTTAAGGATAATCAAATCTGCAATTACTTTTACCTTAGTTTTGATACCCGTTTTTACATTTTTATCTAGTCCTTTTTGCTCATGTATCTCTACATTGATCATAGGATATATGTATGAATTCTGCATGTTTCATTGCAGATAAATGATTGGTTCTTCGGAGGGCAGTGCACTATAATGGCAGCCTCCATATCATCTTAGTTCATTCAAAACATTGAGCGGTTTATTATAACATCCTTTCTAGTGCAGGATTACCTTAGTTATATATATATATTTATGATATCAAGTAATAATATATAGAACTCAAAAATATATTTATAGATGAAGGTATTCAAAATAAAAGAGAATTATTATATATTATTTTCAAATTTATGTTTCTATTACTTTCTTAAAGAAACCTTTTGTTGATTTTGAGAATCTCCTTTGATTTTTGTAGCCACTTTTGGTTGATGGCATAAAGATCACAGTAAATAATTACAATTTTCTGACCATTTTTCTGGTCTATTGTTTTGTTTTGTGAAATTGAAAATTTGGTAATAAAAACCATTTTCCAATTTGTAGCACTGAAAACTTGAAGTTGCAGAAAAGGTAAATTCATAGAAGTTTGTGACTGAAATGTGATGGTTTAAATTTCAACCTGTGTGCGCTACAATGGAAATTTCAATGGCTAAATGTAACTAGTTTCTACAACATGTTTTTAACACGCTAGGCATGAAAATTTGTTAATATTTTTTTTCTCAATTTTATTAATCCAAATAGTCTAACTATAGATGGAGAATGAACAATACAGATAGTGGTGTGTATCACTGAATATAGTTAGAGGGAGGGTTGAATGAGAATGATATCTTTCTACCAATATACTCCAAGAGTTCAATTTTTGTTTTCCTGAAAAAAAAATTATTATTCAACAAATTGATAACCATCTAAAACAAATTGTTGATTTTATTTTCCTTCAATTTTTCATTTACTTTTTTTCGTGGTTAACCAAACAAAAGAAAATGAATTCTTTTTTTTTTTCCTTTGAATTTTCCACAGATAACCAAACAAGTGAAAAAATTTATAATCATTTCTTTAGTTTTTTCTTTCCTTCTATTTTTCCTCCCAATTTTCTTTCTCTCGCATTTTCCGGGAACCAAACATAGCCTAAAGGAAATAATTTTTTTTTCCTCTTTTCGTATGGAAGAGAAAAATAAATAAAATTAGCAAGAGATAGGCTCGAAGTCAATTTGAATGTCTAATTGAGTTATAAAAAATAAAAAATAAAAGATAAACTTAAATTTAAAATTAATAAATTATTTTTATATTGTTTTTATCCAAAAAACAAAAATCATTTACTTTAATATTTATTTTTCTTCCTTTGCCAATTTCCTGCTAAAATCAACTTGTGAACATATAAAATTGCCCAACCTAATGGTCCTAATTGGCAATCGCATCCCAAACCAATGATTCAAAAATTCCTTGTTTAAGAAACCACAACGCCTTGTAAACAATGAGTAGGATTGATCCTTTTGCCAAATGACATGGTCTCAGTTCCAACTTTGACTTTGCACCTTCATCGAAATCCACTAGCACAAAAACATTCCCCCAGTCACAAAATTTGAGCCCTTAGTACCAGCTTGCGACAAAAAATTTTCATGAGATGTCATCAAATTAAAGGTTAAATTTTCCGGCCTACCTTTTTCCCTTGTGTGGTTAGAAAATAACCTATGAAATGATCAAAAGTTTTCAATAAGATCACCTGTTTGTTAATACCCTGATTGATTGATTTTTTATCATTTATCGTTTCAAAACATAATTTATAACTTAATTCACTATTCTAGAATATCTTGTAACCAATCAAAAATAGTTTAAGTACAAACTACCATAGTTTATTAGATGCCGTTCATTATGATGGATTATTCTTGACAATTAAGACTTAAATGGAGGAAAATAAAAGGTTGTAATCAAGTGAAATTGATTTGGCAATTCATGATGAAAAATCAAAATAACAATAGTTTCTAATTAAGAAGAACAATAAAATGTAAAATAGAAGAAAATTAATAGGAAATGAAATTATCATAGTCATGATTTTCTAGAAAACAATTTCCATAATGAATACATGTTGAGATATGTTTTTCATCAAATTAGAACAAAGACTTAAATTTTCATTTAAACCGATTTTAGATTTAGTTTTAAGTCTAGATCTAATTTCTCCTCAAATTAAGTTATTTAATCTAAGAGATCAATTTAAACTATATATTCAATTTATCTTAAATCTTCTTCTAATAATTCATACAATGCAACTATTCGATCTCATTAAATCTAAGTTTAAGAATTTAATGAATCCATCTAGTTTGCAATGTAATAGTCATTCAAGATAATTTGAAGAGAAACCCCCCAAAATTCAAGTAATCAACCAATTGGATCAAATTACCTTTGCAATTCAAGCTCATTTCTCTAATTCACCATGGATCTTACCTCTAGATCCTCATTCCTTCAAAAAAACAAGATTTAGCCACTCATACTTGGAGATTTGGTCTCACAATGCATGTTTGACTAGCAAGAAACTGAAGGAAAATAAAGAATTCTATTAAGAAAGAAAATATAGAAAATTCTACAATAAAAAATGTCTCAAAAGTCCCTACATGAGAAATTCAAATTTATATTTATAGGTCAAGGTCAAGTGGATACTTGGCATGATCTAAGAGGTTTTCCAGAAGCTTCTCCATTAAGCAATCTAGAGTTAATTAGCAAAATAGCCATTTCACACAAGCTTAACCATTTCGTATGAAGAAAACTAATTTCGCATGGTTGTGCGAAATAAATTTCGCATGGTTGTGGGAAATCAATGGAGCCAACAGTTTCAGTAGCTTCCTAGACCATTTTGCATGGTTGTGTGAATTTTTCGCATGTTCATGCGAAATCAGCTTACAAATCCTTCTTAGCCTACAGTCGATTTTCCTTTTCTAGTCCATTTCGCACAGTCATCCAAAATTGCACCATATGGTTTTTAAGCTCCTCTTTGTTACTTCCTTCATTTTCATATTTTGACTCCACTTTAACTACCTTCAATTGAATCTAAATCCCAATCCAAACTAATTATATTGTTCCTTCCTCATCATCCACATTATTCACCCTCTTCAATTCCATTTATCTTTTGTCACTCAATGCATCAAAAATCACTTTGAAATAGCTCCAAAACTTCACAAAAATCATTAATATCACTTGCAAGGGCAATAATGTATTAATTGGGTATGTTAGGCATAATTACTACTCAAAAGGTATGGAATTGATTAGAATTATTATTTAAAATGTGCTCTTTTTTAGTAGTAATTGTTAGCCCAAGAGTTCTCCTAATTGCGTTTTGATAATAATAAACCATGGTTAAGTTACTAATTAGTTTGAACTATAAAGAATTTCATATGTTAATTTAGAAATTCATCAAAGGACCCAATGGATGCAAGATCAAGACAATTGGAAGACCCTTTAATTATAGGAAACATATGTAAGATGAATGCATGGGTGCACTTAGGATTTTCATATCTTTCCATGCATCTTTTAAAACTCGATTTATATATTAAAGTTACATTTCTGTTAAAACCCAAATTTTATCAAATGAATCTTAGGAAAATCATTTCAAAATTGCCATATTAATTTACTTAAAAACCTTGCCTAAGTGTTAGAAGAGAAAATGACAAAAAAAAGATAGGTTTTTGAGCAAAAAATGGTGAATTGGTCGAGGTAATGGCCTACAGCTCAACCGGCTAGGGTACCGGTCGATCGGTTACACTTTCCCAATCAAGGTCTAGTTGAGAGATGCAAAAAATATTCTCTCTCTTCCAGTAGCCTTTCATTATCAATCGAGGACCGATCGAGGACCAATCGAGGACTAACAGTCACCTGCCATGCATTTATTGCCCAACGGCTAGTCAACTAATTGACCCCCAACTCGACTGATCGAGACTACTTTTTGGCATTTTGGCTCCCAAAGCTAGAAACTTATAAATTGAGAGCTCCACTTCATTTATGAGCAAGATAACACATGTATTTATTTGTTTACCTACTTATTCTTACCTTAAAAGCTCTCATTCTTTCCTTGGTGCATTAAATCTCCATTTGCATATTCTTTAGTGCACCTTTGTGTTTCATCCTAGCTTTAAGTTGTATTTGAACCATTGTTGAGCTAGATTGAGATATTTGAATTGTTTATTTGAGTGTTAGAAGCTTCAAGTGAGTAGAAACTTAGAGGGATTGTGTAAGAGCTCATTGGATCTAGAATCCAAGTGTAAAGGTGTTGGAAGCTTGGTTGAAGCTTCAAGTATAGTGGAATCTCCACTCAGTTAGGAGCTTGAGGAGAGTGAACATAGGTAAGAAGTGTCAAACCACTATAAAATCTAAGTTTTCTTCCTCTAACCTTATCTCTTTATATTTGTGCTTCATTTGCTTGAATATGTTGTGTTTGAAAAAAATTTTTAAAAACCCAATTCACCCCCCTCCCTCCCTCTTGGATGTTTTCTCTATTAATATTAGCCTTTATTTTCTCAATTGTTATCAGAGCTAAGCCTCTTGTTTAAAACTTAATCGTCTAAGAGGAAATGGCTAATCCATTAAGCTCATCTCTCATTGAAAGTTTTGTAACCAATAGACCTTCCTTTTTTATAGGAACCGATTATCCCTATTGGAAAACTGACATGAAATATGGGATGAAAAATAATAATTTCTATCTATTAGATTGACTATACACACAATTTACATAGGAGATTACAAGAGAAGAAATAGGAAACAAGAGACATGATAGGAAACTAACTTATTCCTAAATAAAAAAAACTATCTAACTGAATATCCAAATTTAAGGGATTTTAAAATAATTATCCTATTCTATTTACAGCTCAATTACAACCTATTTACAGCTCGACACTCCCCCTCAAGCTGAGGAATAGATGTATTCCATTCCTAGCTTGAATACAAGATCGTGAAACATTGAACTGTTCAGCCATTTTGTTAGGATATCAGCTAATTGATGTTCTAATGGAATATAGGACATACACACTACTCCTTCCTCCAATTTTTCTTTGACGAAATGCCTATCAATCTCAATATGTTTTGTCTTATCATGTTGTATAGGGTTATGAGCAATATCGATAGCTGACTTGTTATCACAATAAAGCTTCATAGGACCATCCCACTTGATTCTCAAATCATCTAGAATAATCTTCAGCCAAAGTAGTTCACACAACCCTTGAGCAATGACCTTAAACTTTGATTCTGCAGACGACCTTGCTACCACATTCTGCTTTTTACTTTTCCATGTTACCAGATTACCTCCAAGAAAAGTACAATACCTGTAGTTAATCTTCGATCCATTAAGGAATCTACACAGTCAACGTCGGTGTATGCTTCTAGAGCAAGAGTATTGTTCTTCTTGAACAAAATTCCTTTCCCGGGGTTGCCTTTCAAGTAATGCAGCACCCTATAAGCAGCTTGAAGATGAGGTTCTCTTGGATCATGCATGAATTGATTGATCACGCTCACCGAGTAGGGGATGTCTGGCCGAGTGTGAGCAAGGTATATGAGCCTACCAACTAGTCTTTGGTACATTCTTTTATCCAATAATGGTTCTTCTTTAGCTTATCCCAACTTGTGGTTTGGATCCATTAGGGTAGAGACTGGTTTACACCCAATCTTTCTTGTTTCTATCAATAAATTAGTCACATACTTTTGTTGAGAGAGGAATATCCCTTGTCTAGAATACACCACCTCAATACCGAGGAAGTACTTTAGTTTCCCTAGTTCCTTTATCTCAAACTCTATTGCAAATCTCTACTTCACTTCATGCTTTTCTCTTTCATCATTTCCAGTCACTATGATGTCATCAACATAGACTAGAAGAGCAGTTACTCTCCCTACAGCTGAGTGCTTAATGAAGAGAGTGTGGTCACCTTGGCTTTGTTTGTACCTAGACTCTTTCATAACTTTTGAAAATCTCCCAAACCAAGCCCTAAGATATTGTTTTAGCCCATAAAGGGCCTTTTTCAGCTTGCACACCTTGTTACCTATGTTTCCCTCAAATCCCGGTAGGATGTTCATGTAAATCTCTTCATCTAAATCACCATGAAGAAATGCATTCTTAACATCATACTGAAGGAGTTGACAATTGTACTAGGCAGCCAATGACAATAGGATTCTTACAGTATTCATTTTTGCAACTAGAGCAAAAGTCTTCTGACAATCAACTCCATAAGTTTGAGTGTACCCTTTGGCTACCAATCTTGCTTTATGTCTCTCAAGAGATCCATCGGCCTTATATTTCAGTGTGAAAATCCACTTGCAATCAACAATGTTTTTTCCTTTCGGTCTTTCAACAATCTCCCATGTTTTATTCTTTTCTAATGCACTCATCTTCTCTCTCATAGCATCATTCCATTCCCTTTTTGTCAATACCTCAAAAACAATGTCAGGGATGATAGTGGTGTTTAGACTCACAATGAAATTCTTGTGGGCTGGTGATAGATGCTTAAGAGACACATAGTGTGATAGTGGATAGAGTGGTCGGTTAGTGTATTCTCTGGTGCCTTTTCTGACAACAATGGGAAGGTCTAGGTCTAGGTTGTCTGTTGAGTCAGTGGAAGTTTCACCAGGTTGTGTATGTAAAAGTGGCTTTAATCTTACCGTGATTTCATTCCTAAAATCTAAGTTGGATTTTTGGACCTGGTTTTGTTTTGGAATGACCTTTTCCCTTGAATACACCTTAGGAACTTGTGGAAAATTGCGAGGGACACTGGCTGGAACAGGGGATGGCACGAGTTCAGTGGGAAAATTGGGTGACTCAGGTGTGATTGGCTCGGATGACTCAGGTTTTTCATCACCATGGGTTGAGACATGAGGAAGGTCAAAAGGTTTAAAGAACTCACAAGGACTATCTTCCATCATTGAAATCTCCCCCTAAAGAGAGGACTTGGGGAAAAAAAGGTTTATTTTTTGTGAAGGTGACTTCTGTAGAGATGTAAAATTTTTCGACTGAGGGATTGTAACACTTGTATCATTTTTTAGTGGATGAGTAACCAAGGAAGACACATTTTATGGCTCGAGGATCTAGCTTGTCTCTATGTTGGCCGTGGACATGAACAAATGCAGTGCACCCAAATACCCTAGGAGTGAGCCCATTTGAGGTTTTGAAGTGTGGATAGAAACTCTTAAGTATCTCTATGGGGCTTTTTGTCTAACACGCGTGAGGAAATTCTATTTATCATGTATGTGGCAGTAAGAATAGCTTTCCCCCAATAGGACTTAGGAACATTCCCTTGAAAGAGTAAGACTCGGGTTGTGTTGAGTAAATGCCCATTTTTCTTCTCGGCTACCCCATTTTTTTTTAGATGTGTTAACACATGATCAGTCATGGAGAATGCCCTATGATTGAAAATAGGGTGACAAAATCTGGTTGAAGTAATCTCTAGCATTGTTTGTCCTAAAGCTTTTTATTTTAACCCTAAATTGGTTTTGAACCATTGAGTGGAAATTAGGTATAATAATGCTAACATTAGATTTTTGTTTAAGAAGAAATATCCATGTAACTCGAGTGCAGTCATCAATTAAGGATACAAACCAATGAGCCCCAGAAACATTAGGTATAGTCGAATGACCCCATATGTCACTATGAATCAAATGAAAAGAATGAGAACTTCTTTTATTACTAATAGGAAAAGATACATGAGTATGTTTTGCCAATTCACAAGTTTCACAATGAAACTTAGAAATATCTAATCCTTGGAACAAATGAGGAAACATGACCTTTAAAACCCTAAAATATGGATGACCTAGACATAGGTGATACAACCAAATGGTCTCTTTATTTGAGGAACTGAGAAAAGACAACGACAAATTATTACTAGTTTTCTGAGATGATTCAAGGTGGTAAAGGCCGCTTCTTTCCTTAGCAAGTCCAATCCTCCTCCCCGAGCCTTGTTCCTGAAAAACACAATAAGAAGGGAAAAAAATAGCATAACATTTAAGATCATGGGTAAGATTTTGAATGGAAACAAGGTTGGCCAACAATTTTGGTACATGAAGGACATTTTTAAGAATAAGGGTATGTGTGATGTATATGTCTCCAAAACCTGCAACAGTAGCTAAAGAGCCATTGGCCACTGCAATTTTCTTATTACTTAGGCTTGGGGTATAGGTATGGAAAAGTTGAGATTTGGAGGTCATATGGTCTATGGCACCGAAGTCTATTATCCAAGAGTCATCATAAACCCTATGTGAGGCATTTTCATAAAAAGAGAATGAAGGTATACCTGAAAGAGTCAAAGAACAAGTTCTCGCAGGTTTGTCAAGGGATCCCAACAAGCTTCTCAGCTTCTCCATTTCTTCACTATTAAACCCGCCTATTGCTGAATTTTCCTTTGTTTTGGGCTGCTCTGCCATGTGTGCTTGAGGCCTTTGCTGTCCTCAACAGTTTCCCCATTCACGACTTGGTGGCTTACCATTCAACTTCCAACACTTCTCTTTTGTGTGCCTTAGTTTCTTGCAATAGGTGCACCAGAGATTGTCCTTGTTCTCCTTCCACTGATTGTCTCTACCTAAGTGTTTAGGTAGATCATTCTTTCCTTGTTCTGAATATTCTATTTTTGTAACTAGGGCTGATCCATCCAAGGTTTGTGGTTTAAGCATAACACTCCTTCAGCTTTCCTCACCTCGAATCAGTGCCACCACCTCATTAAAGCACATAAACTCCTACTTGCCAAGAATGTGGATTCTCACTTGATCAAATTTCGAGTTAAGCCCAACAAGAAAATCATATACTCTATTCAATGAAATCCTTTAGAACAGCAGCATCCTCAAGACATTTGATTTTTATCACCTTATAATGATCAAGTTCTTGCCACAAAGCTTTCAATTGATTGGCATATTCAATAACTGTTTTACTTCCCTATTTTGCAGTAATCGTCTTCACCTTAACCTCATATACTTGAGTCACATCTTTAGCTTTTGAATACGTTTGTTGGATTGCGTCCCAAATATTCTTAGTTTTAGCCAAGAACATACATGTGTCGCTAATCTCAGGAGTTATAGAATTCCACAACCATGCCATAATCATAGAATTTTCTTCATCCCATGCTTCAAAACGGAGATCCCCTGGTTTCAACCCTGTACCCATAAGATGGTTAATATTCTCTTTCCCTTTCAACATAGTACGAACAAGTTAAGACCATTTAAGGTAATTTTTTCCATCCAGCCTATACGCAGCCTGAATGTTTTGCAATTCCCCAGGTTGTTGAGATCGAACAATCTCCTCCGATTGTGCTGTAGTAGTCGTCTCTACAACCTTTAACATCTTCCACGAAAAAACTAATCTCTTAGGAATTAAGGCAGATCGCGAAACAAAAAACCAGTAGCAATGAAGGCTGGTAAAAGAACACATGAAATACTCTGTTTTGCCTTCAGAAAACACAGCAAAACAAAGCAAAGAAAGAAAACGTGAATAAAAAAAAATCCAGTTATGAAGGTTAGAAAAAAATGGCAATGAAGGCCAAAATGATGCCCAAGTTTTAAAAACCTACTGCTTTGATACCATGACACGAAATATGGGATGAAAAATAATAATTTCTATCTATTAGATTGACTATACACACAGTTTATATAGGAGATTACCAAAGAAGAAATAGAAAACAAGAGACATAATAGGAAACTAACTTATTCCTAAATAAAAAAACTATCTAACTGAATCCCCCAATTTAAGAGATTTTAAAATAATTCTCCTATTCTACTTACAACTCAATTACAACCTATTTACAGCTCGACAAAAACTAAAATGACTTGGTTTTTACAATCAACTGATTTAGACATATGGGATGTCATTAAAGATGGTTCAACTTTTCTTTTAAAACTAGTTGATGGAGTCATGTTTCCAAAACCCAAGCAAGAAATGGATGAGTGTGATAGAAGAAATTTTCAATTAAATGCTAGAGTCGTTTATACTTTACAATGTGTTATGGATAGAAATGAATATAATAGAATTTGTTAATGCAAATCAACTAAAGAAATTTGAAGATTACTTAAAATAACTCATGAAAGAACAAATCAAGTTTAAGAGTCAAAAATCAATTTACTTGTTCATAGTTATGTAATTTTTTTTTTTTTATGAAAGATAACGAAACTATTGTTGAGATGATCACTAGGTTCACTGACATTGTCAATGGTCTTGAAGCTTTGGGAAAGACCTACAAGGAATTGGAGAAGGTGATGAAGATCTTAAGATCACTTCCATCAAAGTGGGATACAAAGGTCACTGCAATTCAAGAA
The DNA here is from genome assembly GCF_004353265.1 of Vitis riparia. Classification (NCBI taxonomy): domain Eukaryota; kingdom Viridiplantae; phylum Streptophyta; class Magnoliopsida; order Vitales; family Vitaceae; genus Vitis; species Vitis riparia. The sequence goes on from NC_048445.1 coordinate 17,649,354, forward strand.
GCCAAATACTTGACCAAGCTACCTTTGGAGGAACTCATAGGGTCATTGATGACATATGAGATCAATTTGGCAAAGAAGCAACAAGAAGGGGAAAACAAAAAGAAGAAGAGCATAGTTCTCAAAGCTACAACTAAGGAAGAAGAAGAAGTTGAAGAAGAAAAACAAAGTGAAGAAGATGAAGACTTAGTTCTCATCATAAGAAAGTTCAACAAGTTCATGAGGGGTGAAAAGTTTAAAGGAACAATGTTCACTTCTAGAAGAGACTCCTTTAAAAAGGAATCTTCATCCCATGGTGACAAAGAGAGATGAGATGAGAAAAGGGACTTGGTGTGCTTCAAGTGCAAAAAAAGGTTAATAACAACTATTTATTTTAATTTATTTTACTTTAATTTTAATTTCGATTACTATTTTTAATTTTAAAATTTCACAATTTTTTAATTTTTAAATTTAATTAAATAGCAATCCACTCATGTAATTAGATAGACCCATGGATCCGATTAGCTTGTTGTTGCGTCTTTAAGCAGGTTGCTGCATGCATCTCTATGCAACTTGTGTGCATGTTAAACCCTCTCTTAGCTTACACATCTAGGTCTTGTCCATGTCAAGACAGCCTACTCATGCATTCATCTTATTGCTACTACGACACCATGTCATGACCAAGCACTCTCTTGGTGCAACAATGAGTCATGCTATTACACCCATGACTCCACCTTGCTTTTTCTTAGGGCCTCATGGGTGCAAGGTGCTTTCCTATGAGGTCCTTAGCACTGAAATGTTTAAGTCAAGGAGCCAACACTAGCCTACTAGCATTTGTATTAGCATTTGGGATTGCGTTAAGCTTCGACACCTATCTCTCTTCTACTCCTATTGCTACCCTCTACACTGCGATGATGTCTTCTACTTTCCTTTCACTAACTTCGTTAGCATCCCTAATGTTCCCAAATGTCGTGCAACCTCTCCTATATGTCTTCTATGCCTTGCTTTCACTTAGCAACTTGCATAGCCCAGTTGAGAAGGGATTTCAATGGGTTCACCACAGAATCATGGAGAAACTTCACATTGTATTAACATGTATGCAACTATGGAACATGAGATCAAGAACAAAGTTCAAAGTATCAGTCGAGTCATATCTACCTCGGACCTTTTTCTTACCTAGTTCAATACCTGATACCATCTTCAACCCAAACTCGGCTAAAAATCGATCAAATTCAGTTGACTCGATCGAGATTTCAAGTTGACTTGGTTGAATCCTCCAAGTTGTAAAAAATTTCTCCTATTAAATCCAAAACTCAATTTTCCCTTTTTAAATCACAATAAAAGAACATCAAACAACAATCCAAATTGAGAAATCTCATAAAAAACAAAAAATTATCTTGAAAAGAAAAGTTCTCTTAGACCCATGACTCTACCCATAATGAAGAAGAAAAGGAAGAAGAAAGAAGACATCAAGGCTGGGCTGCAGCGCCTTTGCGTTGAAGATGTCGTTGTGGTGACTGTTTTAACTGGTGAAAAAACATCAAATTCCTTCCATTAACAGCGATCTCTGCATGTTAACATGGCGTGGGTGTGCTCTGCGAGTCACCGACTACCCTCAGTCTCTCTCTCTCATTGAGGTTGATGGTCAACATCTCTCTCTTCATGTTGTGGTTCCTGGTGTTTAGGATTGGGAATTTGAAGAATGTATTATGGTTACTGTATTTGAGATTGGGAATTTGAAGAAAAGGGTGTAATGTATTATTTTATGTAAAAATAATTAGTTATTTAAATGCTTACTGCCTTACAAATGACATATTTCCTATATGTTAATGGTTGGAGATTGATAAAAGAAAAAGTGAAAATTCAATAATTTATTATTGTGGTATCAATTGCATCAATTTAGGCTATTATTTTATATAGTAATAATATCATTTATAGTATATTATTTTATATGTTAATTTATTTTTAATAATAAATTAAATATTATTTTATTAATATATTTTTAAGTTTATTAAATTTTTCAGCTTAATTAATTTTATTTATTTTTTCAATAATTTTTTTTTAACTTTTTAACAATCTTATTTTGCATATAATTTGATATCAAGTTGAGACACTAAAATCAATATGCAAGACCTTTGAAGTCAATTACTGATACCACAATTTTTAACAAAGACTTGCATTTTTACCCTTAACCATAGATTGAGAACTCTTGATTTTATGGGTGGTGGTGCATGGTTGTTCTTCGTTGGTGGAACAATTTATCTGGTTAATTCTGTTAACGAAAGAGACCTCAACTTACTAACTAGCTACGTGAAGGTGAGCCTCTGTAGCCAGCTTATTAGAGGGATTATGGCTAGCTCTCACTTATCCTACACCTCTTAAGTCATTTCACAAAGTTGGACTAGAGTTAAGTTCAACAGGATCTTTTTTCCACGCTGATTCTGCCAACCTATTCCCTTGGCTGTGGTTTTGCTGGATAATAGACTGGTACAATGGGAATCTCGTTAATCCATATGAGTCATGGGTTCACACTATGCGGTCCCCATAGGTACAAGCGTTACAAGCCCACAGGTTCCACCAGTGTGATTACTTAGAGAGTATGACTGAATTTTTATCAGATGTTTGTTGGTAATTGTATTCTTTGTCGGCTTGCGTGTGTAATAGACTAATAGGGTAGGCTAGATTTCCACAAAATATTTAAAAACCAAAGCCAGTTTCAATGAGTGCTTCTTTGTTTGTTGCTGACATACTACTCCCATGCCACTTGAGATTGTATTTTAGTGGTGGATTTAAAGAGAAGGTTGGAGTAATCATATAATTTTATCTTGTTAATTTTCATGATTGTTTTGTAAGTTATAAAATGATATAATTTTCCTTCAAAATAATTGTTACTTGTGCATTCATTTGAGAAAGGCAAATCTGTGCCCTAACACCCATCTTAATAAGAAGGCTCTCCATCCAGATAAAAATAGGAGAGGCCACCATTGAGGATAAATTGTTTTATACAAACGCTTCAAACAGCACATGCACACAAGCGGGTCATTCTGTACTCTCTACAATCACTACAAACAGCACCCTCCAGCTGCAGATCATCACACCAGGGGAAAAGAAAGCTTTTTGTCCATATTCCAGAGTTAGAGAACAAACTAAGGGAGGGAATGGATAATATTCTGAGGAAACATGAGGAAAATGTGATATTTAAAGTAAAATATTGGAAAATTCCATGGCACAAATCTGCATGAAAGGGACACCTCAGCTGCTATTTCATTTGCTGGGTCAAAACATTATGGCAGGATAGGTGAAGCTTTTCAGAACATGGACAAACCCTTTTGCTCTGAGGATTGTTTGGGCTCTCAAAATCAAAGGCATAGAATACGAAACCATTGTTGGAAATCTCTTAAACAAGAGCCCTCCATTTTAATCCTGCCTACAAAAAGATTCCAGTGCTTGTACACAATGGAAAAACTGGTGATGAATTGCTTGTCATTCTCAAAAACATTGATGAGGGAAGGAAGCAAGCTGCCCTGTTGCCCAAGGACCCCTATCAGAAAGTCAGGGCATGCTTCTGGGCCAAATTAGGTGACAAAAAGGTTGTTTTTTCAAGTTTTTCCTCACTTGAAACAGCTTTGAGAAAGGCTTTATGGTTTGCTACATGTGAATTTGTTTTGGTGTAGGGTTTGACATCAGTCCAGGGTGTCTTCATCAAGCAAGGGAAATAGCAGGAGGAAGGCAAAATTCGACTTATGGAGACCCTGAAAAATTCGTGGCAGGAGGACACCATCGGATTTGTTGATCTTGCATTAGGTTGGCTTGATTACTTGATCAGCATATTGAAGGACATTGCTGGCCTGAAGATTGTGCATGAGGAGAGGTTGCCATTGGTGTCTGCATGGATACAAGATTTTGCAGATGCTCAGATAATTAAAGATAACTGGCCACCTCAAGCCCAAATGCTTGCCAATTGCCATGCCCTTCTTGATGCCAGCTGCACAGCAGCAGCATCTAAATGAACCAGTTCATGATTCCTGCCATGAACCTCTAGGGTTAATGAAGTAGAATGAATAAGAATCAGATACATATCATATTGCATATCAATGTGTGTATGTGTGCAAGTGGAATTTTCAAATAAGTTTGTATTTGAAGTACCATAAAGGGAGGGCTCTGTGCTCTATTTCTTTCCTATTTAAGAACTCCTTGCAAGTATCATTATTAGAAAGCCCTGTCCTCAGCTATTTTGAGTCTGAGACAAAAATTGCATTTCAAAAAACAAAATGGTTTTCATATTGATATTTGATATTGAAGAGCTCACAAAAAAGTTTGACATCTGGCAAATTACAAATGAAAACTTCAAGCCTATAACTCAAATCAGATTTTAACACCATGAACAGTATGGTGCATTTTGCAGAAATCAAGTCCAATCCAGTAAAATACTGTCTATGACGCAATAAGGTACAGAATTGCAGGCAAAAGGCTCTTTTAATTTCCAAAGCAAGAAATGAACAGGGGAAAGAGAAAAGAATCATTATTGATGCAATTGCTGATGACACACCTCTAGCAACAAGTACTACATACAATGCCTTTATGATAATGTAAAAGGACACAGAATTTCAAACATTTCCAAGAAATCAGGAACCAGAAAATGGGAATGGAACTCTGACCACCTTGACTAACTCCTCGACCTTTTCTTAAACTTCTCCATGTAAAGGACATGCATAAGGAAGAATGTGAACAGAACCAGAAAACGATGAATCACGAGTTAAAATGCATATACCAGATACCTAAAAATCCAACATCCTTCCAAAAGGAAAAACAAAAGCACATGAAAAGAAAATGCACATGAATTTGCAAACTTACTTTGCTTTCCTTATTTAGTTGCTTTCTCCATTAAGATCAAACCCCCCAGTATCAATTAGGCCAAATCTCAAGGTTTCTTATACTTCTCAATTCTACAACAAAAAAGAAAATGAACAACGTGACAAAAAGTACAAAAAAAATATGAATGTAGGAAAAAAAAAAATCAAAAGTGGCCTAAAAAAAAAGCATCTGGAGGAAGTTGTGTTTTAGTTGTTTATAGAATTTCTTTATTTCAGTTCCCTTTTCTACATACAATCTTGAAAAGGGACGAGGTTACTCCTCAATTCCAGAAGCCTGAGAATTTTGTTTACAGAATTTGCTTCATGTGATCAAATTCATTCAAATGAAAACACTACATAGTCTAGCTTCTCATCAAGTAATTTCCAGGTGTGAGAGTAACTAGTTAAGGGGTGACTCAATAAGATGTAATCTCAATCATAACTTTAATTAACTTATTAAAATATCAGCCATATTCCAAACTTAGGGGCATATATTTTCTTACTCGAGCTTCTGCCACCATTGGAAACTTCAGGTTATGACAAAGGGATTTTGACAGCTGACTATCTCTGGACCCCAATTTCAGCTAAAATATTTCAAACAACTTTATGGTGTCATATGGGAACTTGAGAGGTAAGTTGTACTTTGATGCTCCCAATACTCCTGCAATAAAAAAGCTGGGTATCAAAACATTGAACATGATCAAATAATGGCATAATGTGAAGCCAGTCTGACCTTTCCCAATATGGGCATCCATATGATACATAAAAAATGCTCCCTTTTTCTTCCATTGTCAATCTTGTTCAATCATTCAAAGATGTTATCATATCCCTTACCAATAATCTCCACAACTACAGGCTCCATCCTTGAACACATGAAAGCGATTGGCATCTCTAACTAATAATTCTCTTTGCACTATCTTTGATATGTACTTGGTCACAGTGTGGCAATCCTCACAAACCCGAAGATTTTTCATTACCTGCAAAGGGGTACCTGGTTTAGTATTTAACAACCCAAATGCTATGGCAAGCCTTTCACTGTGCCCACAAAGTATGTCTCTCTTCTCATCCTCATCAATGTCATGCAGTACAAATTGCAAATTGGCAATATAACCTTCCTTAGCCATCAAGCCTGCAAGCATGCCTAATAACTTATTAACCTCTTCAAACTGTTCAAAGAACTTAGTCCCAGTGCCAAAAACATAGACCTTGTTTTGAATTTCCATCCAGCTACATCCAGGGTCTTTTTTCAATCCTCTAGCTTTGATAGATTTCCGTATTGAGCGCACCTGATCCCATTTCCCTAAAGCTGCATAAACATTTGAGACTAAAACATAATACCCAGTATCATCTGGATTCAATTCGATGATCCGTTCTGAGACACGTTCTGCAATCCCAGTATCTCCACTCATCCGACAAGCACTAAGTAAAGCCCCCCATATACTTGAATCTGGCTTCAATGGCATGGAAAGGATGAAATCCTCTGCTTTATCTAAAAGAGCAGATCGGGATAGAAGATCAACTACACAAGCATAGTGCTCAATCCTAGGCTCAATTTTATAGTCTTTCTTCATCCGGTGAAAGTAATTAAGACCTTCTTCTACCAAACCAGAATGGCTACATGCAAAGATGATAGCAACAAAGGCAACATGGTCAGGAACAATACCAGCTGCTTCCATCTCTCCAAAAGCTCTCACAGCTTTCTTGCCTTCACCATACATACCACATGCAGAGATCAACGCTGTCCATGTCACCACATCTTTTGTCTTCATAAGCTTGAATACTTGAAATGAATTACTTAAACTACCACATTTGGAGTACATTTCAATCAATACATTACCAACTGGAACATCTGACTCCAAACCCAATTTGAAAATGCAGCCATGGATCTCTTTCCCTTGTCGTTTGGCAGCAAGTAAAGAACACACAGGCAAGATGCTTAACATCGTAGCCATATCTGGTGTCACTCCTTCAGTCCTCATTCGACTGATCATTCTCAATCCTAAATTACAATCCTCAGAATGAACACATGAGGCAATAATAGTATTCCATGTGATTATATCACGGGCTTTCATATTCTCAAATACTTTAAGTGAATCCCCCATTTCTCCACATTTGGCATACATATCCACAAGAGTGTTACTCACAACTATATTTGAACTGAATCCCATTTTTGCTAGATCACAGTGAAGTTCCTTCCCCAGGTCTAGGTCTCCTAATTGAGTGGACATAGATAGAGCATCACATAAGTGACTGAATCTGGTTTCACATCGGTCTTCATCATCTTAAACAACTTCATTGCTTCATCAAAACTTCCATTTTGAATATAAACATTGATCATTGAGTTCCATGACACAGAATCCTTGCATTTCATTCCAGAAAAAACTTCCTGTGAAGCCAATAAATTGCCACACTTTGCATACATATTGATAAGAATATTGCTCGCTGTAGTATCACATTCATACCCACTTGTGATCATGTAGTCATGGACATATTTTCCAAACTCTAAGTCCCCTAGATGACCACAAGCTTGAAGGATGGATGTGATGGTCAACAAGTCTGGTTTAAATTGATTCACCATCTCCATAAACAATTTGATAGATTCTTCATACAACCCCACTTGAGAATACCCACAAATCATTGTGTTCCAAGAAACCGCATCTCTAAGTACCATCTTATCAAAAATCCTTCTACCATCTATTAATCCATTAAACTTGCAGTACATGGAAAGGAGCCCATTGTTCACAATTACATCCGTTTTTATCCCAATCTTTTCTATCAATCCATGAATTATATCACCCTCTTCAACAGAACCTAAACCTCCACAGGCTCGTAAAACACTGGACATAGTGTACGAATCTGGCACCACACCAAGATTTCTGAAACGATAATAAATTTCCAAAGCTTCATTCCAATACCCATTTGCATTATACCCCGAAATCAGACTATTCCAAGAAACAACATCTCTAAGAGGCATTTCTTCAAACACCTTACGCGCCTTATCCAAATCGTTGAACCTACAATACATATCAATCAAAGCGTTCCCAATATACAAATCCGAACCAAAACCCATCTCCAAAACACGATCATGAATGCTCTTAGCCATCTCAAAGTCCAATAACCCGGCACAGGCATTGATGACAGAAGGGAAAGTGTAAGTATCAGGCTGAAGCCTAATTCTCTGCGTTTCAGAGTATAAACTAAGAGCTTCGGAGAAAAGCCCATTATGGGTTAGTGCCCTTATGATTGAATTCCACAAATAAACATTGTTTGAAGGAGAAGCAAGTCGAAAAACAGAGAAAGAAGAAGTGGGGTCTCTGAAATGAGCGTACTTGGCAATGAGCTTAGCGGAGAAGACGACAGAGTGGTGGAGACCCAAAGTGATGATAAGGGAGTGGAGTTTGTGGAGCTGTGTAGTTGTTGCTGCTGACGCTAAAGCTCTTGAGATCGAGGAAAAGAGGGTTTGTCGTGAACATTCATGTAAAACCCTGAGAGTTTTCATGACACGAGAAAACAATTTGGTGGATGTGTAAAACTATAAAATTCTGAGATTATTGCCTGTTAATTATTATACACGAATCGATGACACACACCTGCAATCAATTCGAACCCGTGAAAGAGAAGAAAAACATGATCGATAAGAATGAGTTCGAAACAAGAAATTAAGGCTATGTTTGGTAGCTTTCTTCGTTCTCGGTTACCTATAGTAAAAAAATAGAAAAACACGTTTCAATTCTTAAAGAGTAGAAATGTTACCGGATAATATTTTCTTATATATATATATATATATATATATATATATATATTACTTATTTTCTAAAAATTATTTTAAAAAATAATTATACACATACCTAAAATATTTTAAAATAAAATATTATAGATAAAAAAATTAAATACATTTAAAAACATTAAAAATAACTTTAAAATATTTTATGTTTTCAAATAGACTTTTGTTTTATAAAATACGAAATAACAGTTTTCAAAAATTATTTTTCAAAATAGTTATTAAATAAGTCCAAAAATGATTTATTGAATCAGATACAAATAACATATATTTCATCCCAATAACAATACAACTTTTCCGCAATGTGTTTGCCAATTTTATTAATAAATGTAAAATTAAATTTTGTGGTCATGATAAATTAGCCAAACAAGATAGTATAGAATCATTTATTAAATGGTTGAATTTTGCTGCTTTCATGTTATGTAGTTATTAATTCGCAAACTTTGTCTCTTTGAAATAATAACTTTGATATAATATATAAGAATTCTTATATATTTATATTGAAAATGAAAAAGTAATAGCTTTTAAAATTATTTAAAAAAAAATTGAGGTATACTATAAAGAGATTTTTAAAATCATAAGATAAATCTATTCTTTTTGTAAAAGATATTTTATTTTTATATAAAACTTTATAATTCTAAAAATAAAAAATGGGAAGTATATGTAAATAGATATTTAATTATTTAAATCATTATGGTTACATCCAATTTTTAGTCCAAATAAATGATCAAATTCATTTAAATTCTTTTTCCTATGAAATAATTAAAAAAGATTTTCATAAATTTTAAAAATAAAATTAAAAAAGAAAACTCAAGAGTATTAGGAAGTAAAATGGATTTACAAGTGAGTCCCATAGGCGAAATAATTAGGAAATTAAGAATATATTTGAAAAGCTTATTTTAAAAGCAGCTTTTATTCTTTAAAAAAAAAAAAACATGTTTGGTAATTATTCTTAAAAAATAGATATAAAATATTTTTTAAAAATATATTTTAAATTTTTTCCAAGGTTATTTAAAAAGAATTATTATATAAATATAAAAAATAATTAAAAATAAAACATTACAATTAAAAGTTGTATTTAAATATTTATAAAAAAAATATAAGTGTAGACTTTCTATTTTGTCCTCTTGGCACATTTCATTCAAGATTGTCTTCCTAAATCATTTGTTACCATATTGTTCACTTATGGTCCTTTTCTGAGCCCTTTTTAAGTTCTCGTTGGCAGTCCACCGTGACTCTCTTAGTCACTATCTTTGGAGATATTTTGAGTGAGACTCTTTAAGGATCTTTATTGTGATTTTTGAGTGACCTCTTATTTTTTTAAGGATTTTGTTTAATTGAGTTTCTTTTAGTGTATTAAAAATTGACTAATGTTTCTAGGACATGGTTTTCATATTGAATGCGTTTGGATCAATTTTGATTTTTGTTTGTGTGTGGATCATTTTTTTTTATGTGTGATAGATAATTTGATTTTTGTATGCATGAAATGGAAATTGTGATATTTGATTATTTTTGTTTGATCGATTTTTTCAATTGCTAACTACATGATTTTGATTTTAAATTTTTGGTTACATAAAATTTATTTTTAACTTTGCATGAAATGAATTTTAATTTTTGTTAGTGTATAATTTGCCTTATGGTTACTAATACATAGATTTTCTTTGTGAGGTCACATGAGTAAAAGAATTAGAAGAAGTTGGGACGAGATTCTAGAAGAAAAAGGAGTTTTGCAAGATGAGGTATTCATAGGGAAAAGCATAAAGACCATTTAGGTAAAAAAAAAGTGTGAACTAGTGGCATGTTGGGTGAGCTGGAAAATTCTGAGGTGATGTGGAGCAATTAGGTGTTGGTGAGACATGGAGATGAGTTTTGACCAAAAATAAGTGTGGACCCGTATTTTTCATGTGTATTCCCATGCGAGACTCACTTTTAATTTATTTGGTGAAAATTATGATTTTTATAATAACTTGGAGTCACTACTTATTTTTATTTTATCTTTAAAGAGAAAAAATAAAATAAGAAAGAAAAAACTCATAAGTGTGACTCTTGAAAGAAAAACAAGTCTGTGAGTAACTGAGTTTAGGTTTGGGGTCAAGTTATCTATTAGAAATATACGGTAAAAGACCATAACACCCTCGAAGCCCTATAATGAGTCTCTATTAATCAAGGTGAGGCGAATATGGAAATTGATCAATTAATCATTGGATACCAATAAATGAGAATCATGAAAATAAAAAATGAATAAGCAAGAGAAATTTGAGGGTAGTACCTTAGTTGCAAGTTGAGTGTTATCATAAAAACAAGGTTAGCTTAAGTATAAAATAATCACATGCATATCAAGGAGTAGGGCAAAATCAATCAACATAACATTTAATCAACAAATGAGAGAATCTCATATGTCAGGCCCACCAAAGCCCAATTGATTTTACATAAATTAATCCGATAAATCCCATTATCTTTGAAATTACATAATTTTATTCATGCTTAAAAATGTAAAAAAATTGAAAATTATTTTAAAATCAAATAAAATTTGTGAAAGTGCATGCCATATAGAAAATGGCAGCAAAATGTTTATTAAAATTGGATTTTTGGTGACCTAAAACTCTATGAAGAATGAAAAATTACTGTCTTGAAATGATAAAATAATAATAATAATAATAATAAAATAAATAAATAAATTACTTTTTTGGAATATCGATTTTTGAAGGCATGAAGAATTAAGAGGATAGAAATATGTGGCCTATGGGGAAAAATAAATTGCATTCCAAAGGTGGCACACAAGCCATGTGATAATAGTGTCCTGTGCTTAGGTATAGGTAGTAGAGTTGGAAAAACAAGCTTTAATGCATCTTGCTCATCAATCATGTTGGGACGTCATTTGTTTTTGTCCGGGCAGGGCCGCGGAGTATATTTTTGGCTCTGTGCCAGTCATGGGCATCACAGAGTGGCCTCCCAGGATTCGTACTTGGGTCCTGTAGGCCTTAAGGCTTAGGGCGTTGCCCTCTTGGTACCAGGAGGGCAACGTCCTAAGCCTTAAGGCCTACAGGACCTAAGTTCGAATCCTGGGGATGTCACCCCCCAAGGGCTAAATAAACAAATGGCCCCATAAGACTCTGCGCTGTCCGGCCTATTTTGGCTGTGATGCCCTCGTCTGGCACAGTTTGGTGGTACAGTTGGGCACTAGAGCAAAAAAGGCCGACGTTTATGTTGGGATGTCATTTGTTTTTGTTCGGACAGGGCCGCGGAGTATATTTTTGGCTTTGTGCCAGTCATGGGCATCATAGAGTGGCCTCCCCAGGATTCGAACTTGGGTCCTGTAGGCCTTAAGGCTTAGGACGTTGCCCTCCTAGTACCATCCAGTCACCGTCACGACATAAGTATTGCTAGCAGAAACCCTAGAACCTCACTCACAAACGAAGATACGCAGAAGGCTGAAGAGAAAGCACTACCAGCAAAAAATGCAGAAGAAAAAAATGCAAGAGTGAGGGGCTCGGTTTGCTATTTAAAGAGAAACAGCCCCTCAGTATTCTAACCGCCCAACAACGCCGTTATTGAAAAGACACGCTGCCTAGGAAATCCCAGAGACGGCGGCTTGTCATAAATACTCTGCTTCCTCTTCGCCTCCGCGCACCACGTGGTCCAATGAGTGCAAAAAGTAACCTCAGTTTCACAAACAATCATTTTTAACCCGCCCATTTTGCCCGGGCAAAATCGGCAGGTTAAAAGGGGGGCATTGTAGGGACCCCTCTCCCTGATGACACGTGGCACGCATCGCTATCCGGAGCAACTCCATCCGGACTCCCCAAAGAGAGACACATGGCGCGCTCCCCTATCCGGACTCCCTCAGGGAGAGGCACATGGCACTCGCAAACATCACACCCAAACGATAGTATATCCTATCCGAATATGTTGTCTGGATCATTGACTAAAATGAGCAAGCCATGCTACGTCATTCTGACAGCCTGCCACAACCCACGTTCCGCCGCCTGCAGAGCGAAAGGACAGGAATGATGGCAAGTGGCCTCCCACGATCTCTGACAACCGCCCGTAGGGTGATGATGGCCCTACCACCACCTAGAGGCATCATGACGAGCCAAAAAGTCTTCCCATCATTAAAGATGGAGACAGAACTTCTGACACTATATAAAAGGACCTTCACACAAGGAGAAAAGTAAGTTTGCTATCCCTGAGAAAAAGGCCGATAACTTAATCTCTTTAGCGATGGCTAACAAAATCATCGGAGGGTGTGTTCGGACATCCTGTCCGGACATCTTTTGCAGGGAAGGCTGAACCATAACTCAATCTTAGTTGACAGTGTGCGTCCACTTGGCAGCTACGTGGATCACTGGGATGCAAGGCATCAACAAATCATTGTAGTCAACTTTTGAAGTCATGTACATCATCTCAATAGCCACATTACCAAAACATTTGGACATGCCATTGAAACCCAATTCAAATCCCAAGACACCAAACTCTAAAAGGGGGATGTTGTTGACAACAAGCAATTTTGATTCATGATGGCGTGGTCCACAGAGAGTATCTTTCTTCGCCTAAACACAACAACCTCTTTCAACTCGGGCAACCAGCTTAGCATGCTACACAACCACTTCTCAAAAAGGTGTTCAATTCATTTGAACAACAAGGATGCTTCCCAAACAAGACTTCAGCATAACTCGACTCAACAAATTTAATATATAGTATCATCAATTCATTCTTCAACTCCGCATGATTATATAATCAAAGAACCTCGGAAAAGCACCACTCCATCACTAATCATCAATTGGTAAGCTGAATCATCTCATCAAGGCGTGCTCCTTCACTCAACTTCGTCACATGATGTGCTTGCTAGTGGGAAAGATGGAAAGAAGCTAATGGGACCATATTTAGTTGGTTGGGATTTCTAAATCTCGATTGGTTTCAGCACACCCACCTATCTCCCATACAGTGGCCTATGTTGTTGAGGAACCATTTTCATGTATTCCATCATAGCTTCCTTAGCGATAGGTTCATGAGTAATATAGTTGTGTCCAGATTGAATTTCGAGCATTTGTAGTTGTTGCCAACATGAATTCTTCCAAATATTTCACTGTTATAAACAAGAATACCACTGGATTAAAAAAGGCTACGTGTTCTCGGGTGGTGCACCGAAAGTTGTACATGCAGAAACTTCATGCACGTGAGGCCATTTTAGGCTCATGGTGCCAAGATCTGAGGTGACTACTCGATGATTGACCCGTCAAGCAATGTAGCTCCCAAAATGAATGATCACTAGAGTCAATCAGATAAGTTGAATTGGAAACATGAGCAGAAAGTGTCATGCTCAAAACTGGTAGAGTTGGGGCTTCTTGGATCTCCGGAGGTGACCCCTTCAATCTTGGTGCAATCGTCTTCTTCACCGGAACCCCACTTACTTTCCTTGTCACACCTCTTGAAGCCACCGAATCCCCCATAGGTAATGGGAAAGTCGCCACTAAGGTAAAGAATGGAAGAGGCTCGCAGGCGTAGCGATTGATGATGAAACCATGCACGGTAGCAACTAAAACCTGAATGTCTCAATAGTGGCATGGAAACAAGCTAATAAGAGAAATCCAACACCGTTGTCGCCGATAGAAGTTGCATCATTCCCTGTGTTTCGTATAGGTGATGTGGAAGATAATAAGTTTTCAATGATTTCCATGGCTAGATTTTCAGCTCCTAAGCATAGATACCAAGCGTCGATGTCGAGTTTGGTCCTTCAAATACCAGTGAATCTTGATTTGCAGCAACTTACGAAGAAGACTTCTAACTCTTTGACCCATTTCTCATTGCCATGAATCTTGCATGGGTTAAGGAGGGCTCCTCAAATAATTCCAAATCTTCCTTTGATTGCCCATTTTGGGCATACCCAAAAAATCATCACTATCCCGTGCCAGATACTTGAAAGGTAAGTGATGTTAGGTACAGTGTTGAGTTTGATGGGTATGAAGGATGGGGACATGAGGGTGGCCATGCACATAGGAGTGGGTGATGAAAATTGGTAGTTTCGGGGGACCGAAACTAGGTAGTGTTCGAAGGTCCATGCTGAGTGGGAAAAAATGGAGCTTGTTGAATGAATTGGTTGTGTATTTCCTCCAAGTTGATTGCTGCCACACATGAGGATGAAGTGCACACAGTGACTCCAAGTATTGCAAGGTGGCCACGCGAGCATCTATAGGTGGGGCTCAGGGCTTAGGTGACTGTTATTGGTATGGGCGATTGCAATGAATCGAAATTGTTGGTTCTTACTGCATGTCAGTTGGCCTGCTTCTCCTTGAAAAGGTGGTCTGATTTCCCGGGACTTGGATGCATTTAGGAGCTTTGACCCAAAATGCAACATTTAAAAAAAAAATTCATAAAGTAAACCGATTTCCAAAATAATGTCCAATCTAATGCGTTTGTGTCATGTAGATTGCCACATCATAAAACCATAGTTGGTGACTATGGCTTTGACTGTTTTTAAAAGTAGTTAAAGTCGTAGTCACCAACTATGGCTTTAACTTTAATTATATATATAAAATTATGCTGCTTGATTTAAAATATTTAACTTTAATTTTTTTAAATAAAAATATTATATTATTTTGATTTTATATTGACTAAAAATATGTGAGTGGTTTTTTCTATATCAATATAGTGTTGTTGTAACTAATTAGTTATAAATATAATTAGTTTAAATTTAAACCTAAAACCAATTTTTTAGATTGTCAGACATATATATATATATATATATATAAGTTCAATTTAAGTTTAAAATTTATCATATTTTCATTTAAATATATAATAATTTGTTCATAATAAAGAAAAAAGTTAACAATATAATGCAAATGAAAATAAACACAAAAACTAAAAAACAGTCCTCAATGAGTGCCACATGATGGGGTCTTCCTCTTTCTTCGCAGACACCTATGATACAAAGACATCTTTGTGGAATCTATCTATGCAATCTACCATGTCTCAGTATGTATAAGTTGAGATGGAGCTGATGGAGGCAAGACTCGACGTCTACGTGGACCACGACGTCTCCTAGGTGGACATACATCTAACTGTGTAACATGTGTAAGGGTATGATGCATGGTAGCCTCTATGGGAAGAGGTGTATGTGATGGTAAGGTGATAGATGGTGAGGCGATGTTAAGTACAGTGATATCTGATATGGTAGCATCTAGGAGAGGTGATATAGGAGATGGAAGAATGACATCTGTTGTAGTGGTAGCTAGTGCAATAACATCTGATATAATGGGCTCGAGGAGAGGAGATATAAGTGATGATGGTGAGGTGACATGTGGTGTAGTGGTCTCCTCGAGAGAAGGTAGAGGTGATGGTAGATTAGTAAATAGTGGGGTAGTCTCTGGTATAGTGACATCAAGTATAGTGGCCTCTATGGGAGGAAATATAGGTGATGGTAGAGTGGTATCTGATATGACATGCTCTAAGGGAGAAGGTCTAGGTGAAGGTGATGGTAAGGGTGAAGGGGAAAGTGTGGAAGCCTCAGGTGCAAATGAGGTAGATGATGTGGATGGTGCTAACATGGTCTCGGGTGGATGCATAGATCATCGAGGCTGTTGACCAGCTTGCCCACCATCTCGTCTACTACCTTTCCCTCGGCCTCGAATAGGTTGCCTCCTAACTGTAGTGGCTGACATAGGTGGTCTCATGGATGGGTATGATGATGTAAGTGACTAAAGGACTAAATATATGTGATTCTCCTCTCCAAGAACACGCAAAATATCAATAGCAATCCGATGAATGTAGCCTAATGCACCTGAAGTAGGCCCAACATATCGACTAACAATCTCAACCATACCAATGATCTAAAAAAAAATCTTAAACAGACGAAGATGATTTTTAATTAATTATAATTTAATAAACCATTTATAAATTAAAAAACCTTACAACTAAGTAGTTGTTGCTATACTATGATACCTCATCTGATCTCTATAAAGAGGGGGTGTGATCAAATGTTGTGTAATACATCGGTACCACTCCATATGTGGATCATGAAACTACATAGAACCCACCATAGGTGGTGCTATCACAATACGCTCTGCACGACTAGCCCACAAGGTAATATATTGTGCATGGAATGCCCCCCAATCATACTTATGTCGTCATCGCCTATCCACAGAATAGAGGTTTTGATCTATGGAAGAAGATGGAGGTA
The DNA here is from genome assembly GCF_004353265.1 of Vitis riparia. Classification (NCBI taxonomy): domain Eukaryota; kingdom Viridiplantae; phylum Streptophyta; class Magnoliopsida; order Vitales; family Vitaceae; genus Vitis; species Vitis riparia. The sequence continues at coordinate 17,666,140 of NC_048445.1, forward strand.
TCCCTTGTTGGAGGCCAAACTGTCGCAACACTCACTCTGGTCGATGCCACTTGACAATGTCAAAGTAGATAAGAGGTCACATCATCCACCAAATCTCCTGGTTTGCTAGAGATATCACCGAAAGATAAGCAACTAAGTCTCCCATGTAAGGCTCCCATAAAACTTGTTAAAATCAACATTTGACATTAATAATGTTAACGTTTATATGGTTAAGAATAACACATTACATTTTATATGTACCTGGTCATGGGTCTGTGCATCTAATTGGTCTTGATAAAATGTCAACACACGTGATGGGTTTGAAGCCCATGATAAAGGTATTCTTCACCTACATCCTAACGGATCAGTTGGTAAACCCTCATCTAACAATGCCTCATCCAGTAATCCCTGGTCTAAATGCTCAACTGGTAAATCATTGGTTGCATCATGCTCTAAATGCTAAGCTGTTGGAGGGGCTGGTGGTGGACCAAAATTGGGTTGAACTAGTGGAGTCTCTCCCAAGGCCACAACTGGAAAAAATGTAACATTAAAATTTTACTTAAATTATAAACTTGAAGCAACTAAAAATTTTAATCTAATGTGAATAATTAATTATACTTGTAATAGTGTGACACATTCAACAATATCGGTGGCACCATCCAAACTCGCTCGACACAACTCCCTATATAGGTGTGCTAATATTGCACTGCCCCAACTATACATAGATGTCTGAGTCAAGTCTCTAAGCAGTGGAAGATAACACATATGGATGTGGATACCCTTCTTGTTTGTAAATAGCGTTGAACCTATAAGTCCTAATATGAAAGCTCATGCATACTGCTCTAATGTGGCATCATTTAAATCAACTGGTGGATGAGAGAACTGGTGACATAGCCATCGTGTCGATATTGCTAATCCTTTAATCTCGGATGTAGGGGGAGTCACCCCTAAAAGTTCATAACATAGTAGTGACCAATCTATACATGTGCCAATGATGGGGAACCCATGAATATGAAGTCCTAATATGACAGCAACATCCTGTAAAGTAATGGTCATCTCCCCAACAGGTAAGTGAAATGTGTGTGTCTTAGGACGCCATCTCTCAACTAGACTAGTGATCAATCCCCAATCTAGTGTAATGTGTCCAATACGGTATACGCCATAAAATCCAGATTAAATAATATAAGGTCGAAGACGAGGATCCATCTCCCACTCCCGCATAAACCTAAACATATGTTGTCGACAAGTCAAGACTGAAGCAAGCTGTAAAAATACAAATAAATCATTTAGATAATAAACTATAAATTTTTTTCATTCTTTAAAGAGATATTATGTTCTTTCATATACATACTTGGCCATAGTCAACTAAATGAGACCTATGTCTATCCTATAGAACCAAAACAAACTTATCTAATGGATTTAGATCAGAACTATGTCCTCTATTCTCCATATCTGTAACAAAATTGTGAAGATAAATAAACAATACTTATTGTTTGTAAACAAAAAATATTTCTAATGGAAAAGTTTTAAAATTTTAGGGAGTTTTTCCTATATTAAGTATATATCAATTTGATAAATTTAAGTAGACCAATTCATTTATGACCAATAAACAAGTCATACTAGTCTAAATTAAAATTAAATATACAAATACAATGGAGCTTTTAATAGAAAATTTCAAAATTTAATAGAGTTTCCCCTATAGTATGGATATTATTCCAAATACAAGTAACCTGATTATGCAAATAACATCAATATTTATAATCAAACCAAAGCCAATAATTGCATAAAGGTAGTATCATAGTAGCTTACATCACCATATCCAAGAAAATTACATGCATACATCACATGGTCTAATCAACTCTATTACTATTTTGACAAGAACGGCGATTGTAGCCACTTTATTTGCATAACCCACATGTAATAGAAGTCTTGCCATCTCTAACATCCATTTTATTATGCAAACAACTTGATTTAGGTCATCCACTTGATGCACAGTTCATCGACTCAGAAGGCACGATAATTGGACCATCATAAGGAGCCACTCATATACATTGAAAATGGGATGAAACAAGGGTGCCCACGTAGTATAGCACGATTGTGTACTATAGTAGTATTGAACAAGTGGTCTAAAATCAACTGAACGAAAATGACATGCTGCTAGAATATGGCTACATGGGAATCCATATATGAGTGTTTTACCACATGTGCATGCATACTCCTGTAAATTGACGCAATATGTTCGACCACTAGTTAAGCTACTTTTAGTACCCCTATTAGTCTTCACATGGAATCGTCCTTGGATGTGATCATATAAAACAATCTCATGAGATCCCGCCTTAACCACATTTGCCTTAATCTTAGCATCAACATATGGAGTGTATTCCTCATTTGAAGCAAGTTGATTAGCACCATATTCCTTTCTCACAACAAAGTAACTATTTAGCCGAAAAAATGTCAATTGAACCAAAGAAGTTACGGATAAGCTACGAGCCCCTTTAAGCACACTATTGAACATCTCTGACATGTTTGCAGTCATGATGCCATACCTTCGACCTCCATCATGAGAGAGCGCCCATTTCTCAAAAGGATTGCTTCCAACTATTGTTGTGCAGCTGCATTAATCCTCTCAATTGTGTTCATATGTTTATTGAATTTTTCAATCTTGGTTGCTAAGGCTGCTCTACACATCAGATTTTTCAACATTTTATCCTTGAATTGAGTCATAAAATTGTTGGCAATATGATGCGTATAAACCCTATGATCGCGTATGGCTCAAACCAACCAAGATGAACATCGCTCATTGTAGCTATAATGTCTGGATGTTAATCTGATATAACACAAAGTCCCCTCCTATGAGTTACTCTAATTCTAATACATGCCAAAAACCATCCCCAACTATCAATAATCTCACCATTTGTTAGGACAAAAGCTAATGGGAATAACTGATTATTTCCATCACAACCCATAGCAATCATTAAAGTGCCTTTATACTTCCCATACAAATGTGTACCATCAATACTGAGTCAATGCCAACAATGCTTGAATCCTTCAATAAATGGATGAAATGTCCAAAAAACTCACTGAAATATCTTTGTATTCTCCATAATACCAGAAAATGTTTTTGAAATTATAACACATCCTAGATTTGCCTGCTCTAAGGCAATGAAAAAATGTGGCAGCTTTACATATGCCGTATAAAAATCACCAAATAAGTTTGTAAGAGCTTTAAGCTTCGCTTTAGATGCCTTCTTGTATGATATTTGGTATCCAAATTTCTCCATAATACTTGCTTGAATAGAAACCACTAACAATGTGAATTGTGTCTTAATCATTCCTTGGATATGAGCAACAATCAAGTTGGAATCTAATTGTTGATGGTCCCGATTCAAGCAAGGATTTACACATTTGTGCAAACCATTGTATTTATTGATTGCAAATGAAGTTGTAACTTTTACAACCATAGCACGAAGTTTCCATGGACATTGAGATTGTTTAGCTTTCTTGCATCTTAAGACTAACAACTTTTTAGTTGACAAAACAACAACGTACTCTTGGTGTGCACTAATAGAGTACAACTTCGTAGCATGTTGTAAATCTGCTTTTGAATTAAAAACTTGACCAACCATGAACTCTCCACCTGAGTTTCCAATATTAGTGTCCCCCTATGGGGTCCAATCACTTGAAATGGCATTACAAATGTTTTCTACATTTTCAAACTGCAATGATGGTGCCGAGTGATACTGAACAGGGGAAAACTCTATTGGGTCCTCAAGATCTGGGTTATTTGACATATCACAACCTTCCCCATCCATGGAGACATATATTCCTTGTTCACTTTCCATCGCTTTGTGAAGAGTTAAGAAAGATGAAACAACATTAACATTATTGTTTTCCTCATCAATAAATTCGAACACCCCATCACCATCATGTTGAACATTTTCTACTCTCTCACTTTGATCATCACCTTCTTGGGATTCACCTTTTTCTTCATCTTCATCTGCTCTACACTCATAAGTCATTGCAACTGGGGCACTACTAGGTCCATAACCATACTCAAATTCCTCAACATTATCATTTTCTCCGAGTAATAAATGTGTGAAGTTACCCAATAATTGCCCCCTCACTTGTGGTTTTACTGGCACTTGTTCAATATACAGTTCAATTTCGTCCGTTCCAAATGTGTTAACCAATTTCAACATTTGAGATAAACTATTATCATCCCATATTGGATAAGGTTGGGATGATAATAGTTTATCTCAAATGTTAACAATAGCAAGTCTTTCTATTTTGAACTTAACATACTTGTTTATTAAAATAATTACAAAAACAAACATACAAGAATATTCAAGAGAAATTGCATATAATCTTTTAACATGTGAATACACAATTATATAATAAAACACTTCCTTACACATTAGGGGAAAAATATAAATCACTTCATAATTTATTTAAATAGTTATCTATGATACAAATATAATCATAAATAAATGTTTGATAAAATTTTAATTTAAAACTTAGATAGTGGGTTATAAATCAATAAATGTTTAGTTAAACAATTACAATAATCTCAAAATTAAATAAAAAATAATCCACCAATAATTTTTTTTGGATAAAATATCATATATTAAAATAAAATTAAATGTTATCAACTATTAAATAATATGTAATTTAAATAATTATGTTGTTATTCATAAATCACTTGATAATTGATTAAACCTAAAAGTCAAAAAAAATTTAATCTCAAAATCAAATAAAAGTAACTCACCACAGAAAAATATATTAATAAAATATCAAATACACAATTATAGAAAAAAAAATAATTTATATATATATAAACATTATTTGAATATTAAAAATGAAATAAATAAACATTTTATAAATCTATTTAATATTAATTTTAAATATAGGAAAAAAGTCATTTATAAATTAATATTAATTTTAATTTTAATTTATAAATCTATTGAATATTAATTTTAATTTTAATAAAATTGATGCCAACAGGATGACCCTTCTCAAATAATCCACCAATAAATTTTTTTTTGATAAATTATCATATATTAAAATAAAATTAAATGTTATCAACTATTAAATAATATATAATTTAAATCATTATGTTGTTATTCATAAATCACTTGATATTTGGTTAAACCTAAAAGTCGAAAAAAATTTAAAATCTCAAAATCAAATAAAAGTAACTCACCACAAAAAATATATTAATAAAACATAAAATACACAATTATAGAAAAAAAATCATTTATATATATATAAACATTATTTGAATATTAAAAATGAAAACAAATAAACATTTTATAAATCTATTGAATATTAATTTTAATTTTAATAAAATTGATGCCAACAGTATGGCCCTTCTCAAATGATCCACCAATAAAAAAAAATGATAAAATATCATATATTAAAATAAAATTAAATGTTATCATCTATTAAATAATATATAATTTAAATAATTATGTTGTTATTCATAAATCAATTGATATTTGATTAAACCTAAAAGTCGAAAAAAAAAAATTAAAATCTCAAAATCAAATAAAAGATAACTCACCACAGAAAAATATATTAATAAAATATCAAATACACAATTTTATATTTTCTAGGAAAAAAAACAAGATAATATATTTGACAACGAAAAAACAGAAAACAATTTTTTTTGTTCTTAAAATCAGAAAACATGATGTTTTCAAAGATTTTTTTTTTAGTTATTTTCACTTATTTTGTAAGACTTGTTTTAAAAAATAATTATACAAATATAAAAATTTATTTGAAATAAAACATTACATATAAAAATTATTTTTCAAACATACGTAAAAATATAAAAAATAAGTTTAAAACATTTTAGATTCTCAAATAGATATTTGTTTTACAAAACATTAGAAAATAGTTTTCAAAAATTATTTTCAATAACTATTTTTTAGAATTGTTTTTGAATCGTTACCAAACAAAACCTTAGTTTCCAACAAACAACCTAATGGTGCCTAATCTAGTGTCAAATGTGAATAACATGGATTAGTGCACTTTACATGAAAAAATATAAATAAATAAAAAATCATTTTTCATGCTCACACCAAACATATTACCACTTTCCTTCAAGAAAAAGCTACTCTTGGCAATCTAGTTACCCAATATTTTCCCTCTTCATTGTAGATTGTAAATATCTTAATTAAACAACTTCCTAAGCAATCCTTCAAGGAGTTTAATGAGGTCAAGTTGGGAATTCATTATGTTCTCGTACCTAGCTTGAGGGGATGTGATAAAGCCTATGATTCACTTACAAAAAATAATGGAGATCATGACATTACTAATGAAGATGACGGTAAAAAACAAAAACAAAAAGTCAACAGTATAGTACCATTTGATTTCAAACGGTCCAGAGATCCCCCAATTCATGGCAAATTATTGAAAAAAAAATAGAAATTTGTACCATAGCTAAAGGCTTTCCTATTTGTAAAATGAACAAAACAAATTCTTTAGAGTTGATTGATTTGTCACCATTGTATTCGACTTATTTTCTCTCTTGAATTCTTGCATATAAAGCCATAATATAGTATGTTGCTCATATGAAAAGACTGCATAAATTTTTTTATTTCAATCCATTGCTTTCTTGACTCTCTCTATCTGTATCTCTCATTTTTAAGATTCATCACTTTTCATCAAGAAAAAAAAAAAAAAACAAAGGGATCTCTTAACCCAAATTTCATAAACAAAAACAAACCATGTTGTCTTTTGGTTGCTAATTTATTTAAGAAATTCCTTCGTGGAAAGGTCAAATTGAAATTCTGTTACCTCAATCACTTATAGCATATTAGTTGCCAGTGCATTTCCATACTTCTATTTTTGGGATCTACCGAATTTGGAGCAGAGACAAGTTGACATGGAAACTGAGATGACATGGTATGATTGGAAAGATAAACTTTGATAAGCTAGCATTGATGAATCATGCATGTTATTTGAAGTCCTGATTAATGAGATGGTTATGAGTATTCTAGCATGTGGAAGAAGAACTGCAACAGTGCCCCATGGGAAAATGGGAGAAATATTGGAAGTAAAAAAATGGGGAGGGAGGTCATCAATGACATGGACAGTAAAAAACTTTAGAAGATATCACGTTTAAAGACCAGGACTGGATTTTAACAAGATGGAATGAATGGTGTTTCTGAATTTGAATAGCTAAGATAGGGAATATATAGTAAATTTCATCTTGAGGCGATCAATTTATTCTTTTTTTTTTCTACTTATGTGGTTGACAAAAGTTGGGCTTCAAAACCTTGGTCATTGTACTCGTTTTGTGATATTCATTCTATCAATCACAGATTTCTATCTAATCTAGCAGGGGTGGTCACCCTATTGTCTGATGTGAAACTGCATCTTCAGTTTTAGAGAACATAGGTTGTCTCAATGCTAGATCCAAAGTCTCATTATACAATATGAACTTCACTTTGGCTAGAAGGTAGTCTGATAAAACCTGGAAACTAATTTGGGACCTTAAAATAGACGGGATAAAAAAATTATGGAAACCATTTTATAGTCACTACAGAGTTTTACTTTGCTTGTTAGAGCATCTGAAAATTGTAGTCCCTTTAGGTCTTATACATGGAGGAAATCTTTTTATAGGTGGTTTTATCATGAAGTATGATATTCTACTCTGCCTGTGAAGGAAATTTTTCCATACTCTCATTTCCACCACTCATGGGGTTGCTGTCTCTAATGCTTATGGGCCATTACTTTAGAATGATCTCCAATTGTTATTTTTGGCTAAATTGAAGATTTTTGTTGTTTGGAATTTAATCATTTCATTTCAAATTGAGGTTTATTTTTAAAATAGTCAGTATGGTGTGAGGAAGAGAATCTCTAGTTTTTTCTAGTAGCATTTTTTTATTTGAGGATTTGTCATCTTGGGACTAAGACTTTGGTTTTCAACTATATTTATGGCAACTCGGGGAAGATATAGAGAAGGTTTTAGTAAAGATGAGGTTTTGGCTGCAATTTCTGATTTGGGTAAGAATAAAATAAACCCTTGGATCCAAATGGTGTCAAATGGCTTTTTGGCATCACAGTTGGGATTTTTTTCACAGTGAAGCAATAGGTTTCATGTGGGATTTTTGCTTAATTAAATCTCCTGGAATGACTTTGAATACTACATAATTTGTGCTAACTTCTAAAAAGATGATGTGGGGGATATGAAAAACTTTAGGCCTATTAATTTGGGAGTGGGGGTGTGAATTCACATAAGCTTCTGGAGAAAATCTAGCAAAGAGACTTAAAAAAGTCATTAGCAAAGGTGGCCCAAAAGTTTCATGTGCTTTCATAGAGTGGAGATGGATTATGGATACAAAATTTTATAGCCACTAAAGCCACATAATCTAGATCAAAAGCTCAAGCCCTTGTACACAAGTTGGATATTTAGAAAGTGAACCACCATGAAATTCAGAGTTTTTTTTGCTTTCAGCAAGCAACATGGGTTTGGGGTAGAAATTGGTTGGTAGGATTAGATTTTTTATCTTTGTAGTTAGCTTTCTCACATTGGTTAATGAGAATCCCAATATTTTTTTTTCAAGGCTCAAAAGGTTTGAGATATGGAGATCCACTAACGCCCTATCTACCCATTCTAGTGATGGAGCAATTGAGCTATTTTATGTTAAGGGCAATGAGAGGAGTTTTCATTAAGGACTTTAGGGTGGAAGGTACAGGGGCTTATTTCGAAATGCCTCATCTTCAATTTAAAAATGATGTTCTAAAGTTTTATGAGGCCAACATATTCTATCTTTGCCTACTATAAAAAAACACTTTGCAACCCAAATTCACAACCAAATACATTCATTAGGAAGGAACTAGGGTGATCAATAGCTTCGTGGTAAATTTTAGGAACAGAGATAAAAGACAAAACTAGAGCATAGGATTTGAACAAGAAGAAAATCTATTACAAGATAAAAATTTGGAGAATTACTTTCCTCTATTTTCTGGAGTTCCACCCCACCCAAATGACAGGCTTTAGCATTGCTTTCCTCTATTTTCTGGGCAACCAAACATTCCTAGAATTTGGAGAATGATGTAGAAACCGACCCCACACCTTCAATCTCCTAACTTAAAATAAATATGGCCCTTGAAAAGTGGAGTGCTCCTATTTTTTCTATTCCTATAACAAAAATCACCGCTCATCCCCTTCATTTTTTGAGTTTTTTACAGTGCTCCCTTCTATTTTTGGAGTACTTAACATTGGTCCCCTCTATTTTTGGTATCTTTAACAAAAAAAAAAAAAAAAAAAAAATCCATGGTGGCCCCCATCTCATATCCGTTTTCTTTACCAAAAAAAAACCTTTTTCTTTCTGCTAAGCTCACAATCAAAATTAAAAAAAAAAAAAATCAAACACATCCTTACCAAACAGAAACCAAACACATAAATCTTAGACCAATGACTTCCAAATTTTGAATTTGAGCCAAGGATGAACCAAAGACGACCGAATGCAACGGGAAAGACGAAACCCTAAAGGTAAGAAACCTAACAAGAAAATGAAAAAACCTACTAGGAAATGAACGGATAAAGGATTCAAAATCGTACTTACCAACTACGGTTTTGAATGATTTAAAAAAATTCAAAACCGTAATTGGTGACTACGGTTTCTTGACCTGGTATCCTACGTGGCACAAACGCACTAGATTGGGCATTATTTTCAAAATCGGTTTACTTTATGGATTTTTTTTTTTTTAAATGTTGCATTTTGGGTCAAAACTCTACATTTAGCATGGGATGCAACTACTTTCCCTCATGAACTTCAATCAAAAGCTTGCATTGTGAGATGCAAATTACCACTTTATCTAAATTTTAAGAAATCATATTCCATGCAATGACCCTCACAAAGATTGGTCTTCCATCATGCAAGAATAAGTCATTATTCTACTGAATCAAGTCAACATGCCAAGTGTCATCACCTAGGCTTACTAATGAAATAAACCCAGACATTCTACATTTCAGGAGTCTTGACCTTTGTGAAGCTTGTCAGATATCCGTGCATGCATCTTCTAGATGTCATCTTGTAATTAGCCTTATAAATAGAAATTGGTGCATGTCATGCACAAGATCAAGAAAGTCCACACTTTAACTACCATGAAAACTAGCAAATACTATGACCATAGTACATGAGGAAAACCGCTCATGCCCACAGAGAAAGATTTATAGTCTAAAGTACCCCATTCTACATGGTTGCCTCACCCATGTCCAGAGCATCAAGTAGAGATTTACTCATCCTCTTCTGTATTCCTCTATTGCATCCTTAGGTGTTTCAATATGGACCACATGGCTCGTGGGTATCTAGAAATACCCATTTGTATAGAATTTTCCTTTATGGCGCTCTCTCAGAAAACACCCCAATCAAGATGGATAACCCAAGCTTAAATGCTCATCACCTTAACTTACCAGAAACGGAGAAATAAAAAGAAAGGATAGAAGCTAGAGTAAAAACTAAGGGAAGAGCAAAAAAGAAATCAAGCAAAACATGGATGTATAGAGCCTCATTTCAGGTGACATCCATAAGCTAATAACAAGTGGAATTATCAAGGAACAAGAGCATGATTTTTGTATATCAAATTCAGGGAAAGATCAATGCATCAGGTATCTATAAAAGAAAACAAAAAAACCAAAATAAAGCCAAAACAGAACATGCATGTAGAGAGTCGGATCCAACAAAGCAAATGAGTGGCCCTTGATGTCCACACCAATCAACAAAGAAATGCTCATAAAAGTAGCTGAAAATGAGAATGAAATAGTGTGAAAATGAGTGACAAAAAGCTCACAGTAGCCTTACTTGGAATGCTCCCTCATAACCAAGAGTTGCATGGCTTCCAACTCTACTTTCTTTTTTATGAATCAACAAGATCTCCTCTCATCTTCTCATTGCCCTTAATTTCATGAATTGCTCTCTCATGACTCTTATTGCTTCTTCTCCAAGCCTCCTCCGCAGTCTCTCACTGCTTTGCACCTTCCTATAACAGTTGTACTCAAAGTCCTTCCACTCATCCGTTCAGAAAAATGTCTCCATCCTAACCACCACCATGTTGAGGTAGCAGTGTCCTTTGTTATGCGTCTCATGCAGCCCGTTCCCCTATAAAGATCGTCCCCCACTCCCCCAAATGAAAATACCTAGCTCACCCTCGGGTGGCCAGCAAATGGTGACAAAAAAAAAGCCAAAATAATGTCCCATAAAATGCAATAAATAATAGTAATGTTACCTTACTATCATCACTTGTATTTTTTCTCCTCGAGGCCAATATATCAGATGTTATTGCATTAGAGACCACTACATTAGATGTCATTCTACCATCTTCTATATCATCTCTCTTAGATGTTACCATATCAAATATCATTGTACTTGAGATTGCCCCACCATCTACCACCTTACCATCACTTACACCTCTTCCCATAGAGACTACCATGCATTATACCCTTACACATATTACACAACTAGATGTATACACACCTATGCGACGTTGTAGTCCACATAGATGTCGAGTCTTGCCTCCATCAACTCCATCTCAACCTACATATACGAAGGCATGGCAGATTACATAAATAGATTCAACAAATATGTCTTTGTAATGTAGGTGTCAATAGAGAAAGTGGAAGGTCCTATCATGTGGCACTCATTGATGATTGTTTTTCATTTTTTATGTTTATTTTCATTTATATTACATTGTTTACTTTTTTATTATGAACAAATTATTATATATTTAAATAAAAATATGATAAATTTTAAACTTAAATTGAACTTATATACATGTGATATTATATACTACTTATATTATAGTATATAAAAAAAATTAATTAATATAATAATTTATATTTTTTTTTCTAAATAGGATTTATTTTATTTAATATAATTAACTAATTACTTTTATATTAAATATAGTGACAATTATTTTAATAAAATTAAACAAAAATATTTTTATATCAAATTAAAAATATCAACTATTTAATTTCATATATTATTTTTTTTAAATAATCAAATAAGTTTATTAACCACTCACATATTTTTAAAATATATAAAATCAAAATAATATAATATTATTATTTAAAAAAATTAAAGTTAAATATTTTTTAATGAAACAAAATAATTTTATACAAAACCTTAGTTACCAACCGCACCTTTAACTTTAAGCTTAAAACTGTAGTTGGTAACTACCATTTTAATTTTTTTTTTAAATGGTCAAAGTCATAGTTACCAACTACGGTTTTAAGCTTAAAGTTAAATCCGTTATTTATGACTACAGTTTTGATCATTTAAAAAAAACAAAAAACAAAATTGTAGTCACCAATTACGGTTTACTAACATGAAAGCCTATGTGGCACAAACACATTAGATTGGACATTATTTTGGAAGCAAGTTTACTTTATGAATTTATTTTTTAAAATGTCCTATATTTTGTCAAAACTCCATGGAAATCATGTGGAGAGCATTTTAAGAAAAGAAAAAGGCTTCAGTGAGGATCTTGGGAGGACTTTTCTAGGGGGGGTTTTCAACTTTCATCTTTTGGGAGAATATGGTGGCAAGAAAAGAAAGAAACGAAGAGAAAGGAGGTTTTAGATATGGAGGAGGGCATTCTTTCTCTTCTAGATTTTTGGAGGAAAAAAAAAAGGATAGAGAGAAAGAGAGAAAGAGAGAGAGTTGCAGGAGGAGAGAGTTGGGCTTAGAAATGGGATTAGAGAAAGAGCAAATCTTTAGGAACCAGAAAGGAAGAACAAAAGGGAGAAGTCTTGAAGGGAATAATAAAGGTATGATTTCTACAAGCTTTCTGTTTTTTTTTTGTTTTCATACAGTGCTACTTTGTTTTCTATGTATACTTGGGTTCTATTTTGATGTCTGAATGCGAACATTGGAAACTTTTGCATGTTCTTATAGAATCTCAGTTTGTGTGTCTTCATTTTATGCTTGATTTCAACTCTGTTTTCTTAGCTTTATTTTAGATTCTCTATGAGATGCATGCAACCATGTCTTCATTTCCATTTGAAATCCATTTGGTCTCATTCACCTACATCTAAGCCCGTTGATAACTCATCAAACAAGGCTCGGCTTAATAAATCCTCAGTTCCCTTATTCTTGCTCTATTTTTATCCATTTTCTTCTCTATACTTCTCTGCTTTTGTGGAATGTTTTGGTTTGTGCATCCCATCTGAGAGTGCAAGCCTAGGAAGTGAAAGTTGTGGTTACAAAATCCTAGCCTCCTAGGAGTTCTTGAGAAGCCTTTTAAGCAACTTGAGCTTGGTTTAGTATCTCATGCTAGGAGATAGTGCCTTCTTTATTGAGTACACTAAAACAACATCAAATCTTCAAAATGCCACTCAAGATTCTCTTGTGTCGCTTGTTGGACTGGGTAGTACTGTTGGCAAAAGTGCCTCCGGAAGGCTGGAAAGCAATCCAAGGATGGAATCAATCTCATACTGTTGATCCATTACTCAAGGCCATTAACCAGTCTTAGAGAACCGCTAGCAAATGGTTCTTTTGTGCCCCTTGGCAAACGTCTAGGTGTTCCTTTGCCCTTTTATATTTTACATGACGTGTCTCTTGATTACTACCCAAAAAGTGTTATTTTGCACCTTTAATTCATTATGTTTTAAGCACTTTTGTGTAGTAGTTCTCCATTTTTATTCCAATTGGCATGTTAAGGACCTAGCAATGACTTCTAATCATATTTGTGGCTAGTTTTAGTGTTTTGACAGCTTTTTGGATCATTAAGACAAGCCAAGTAAAGGAGAAAAGCAAAGAGGAAAACAGAGTGAAGAAAATAGAGGACAGCAGCTGCAGTCTTCCTTCACACTTTTGGAGCACTTTATGAAGTCCATTTTCTACATTCTATATACCATTTCAAAGCTCAGGAAGTCAAGAATCCAACACTTCAAACCGTGTCAATTTGGAGCTAAAATGAGGAAGATATGGCCTTCGGAAGACAACCGCACCAAGCATGTGCGAATTTCGCACCACCAACCATGCATGTGCGAATTTCGCACCACCAACCAAGCATGTGCTAATTTCGCACCACCAGCCATGCATGTGCGAATTTCGCACCAGCCCATGCGTCTTTGGTGCGAAATCTCCTCTATTTTGCTGACTCCACATGAGATATTTTCTTTTGTATTTTTTGATGTAAATTCATTTCTTATCCTTGTAATTAGCCAATCACAGGCTTTGCTTTGTAAAGACTATAAGAGGGGTGGAAATCATCTCTCGACACACGAACTTATGTTATGTTTCACACTTAGTGAAATACAGAGATCTCTTTGCTTTCCTTTTCTCTCTACTATTTTCTTTTTCTTGGAAGCCAAACAACCTCTGAGGATATTTTCCCAGATGATGAGAGGCTAAACTTTTGGTTTCTTGGAGTGAAGGAAGCTAGGTGAAAAGTCCAGATGCAAAAGTGGAAAACTCTCGTGCATTAAATACAGGTAGTTGGAGTTCATAAATGGCTTTTAAATCTAAAGTTTTGCTTTAAATCCCTTAGAATCATTTTGAACGGCCAATACATGATAAGCTTTAGGTCTCTGTGGATACTTATTGCTAGATCCACATCAGACCATTAGTTATCATGTACGAGCCATTGGAAAGTGGCTCAAGGTGAAGACCCCTAGTGTCTAAAGCCATTAATGGAACTTGACTACCATTTCTATTGACTTTTTATGGATTAAATCTTCATTGTTAAACCTATACCGGTTCGGGAAACAACCATCCTTTATGTTGTTGTCCCCAATACAAGGAGAAAAATCCGAAATTTCCCACTTTGCATTCTGAATTTGACCCTAGCAACCTTTAGCTCCGGGAGACTTTCTTTCTTCCATTTTACCTAGTTCTATATTAGTTTAGTTTCAAACACCACTTTCAAAACAAATTTTATTTTCTTTTAAACTTTAAGTTTTTGACAAAGGAAATCATCAGACTCAATTTCTAATCTTGAGTATATTACTGGTAGAATGAAAACCCATCCCAAAGTTCGACCCTAGAGCTGCTATACTATAGTAGCTTTGCTATGCTAGTATGAGGTCAT
This sequence comes from Vitis riparia, assembly GCF_004353265.1. Lineage (NCBI taxonomy): Eukaryota > Viridiplantae > Streptophyta > Magnoliopsida > Vitales > Vitaceae > Vitis > Vitis riparia. The sequence continues at coordinate 17,681,161 of NC_048445.1, forward strand.
AGGATTTATAAATATTTTTTATTAAAACACCCGACTGGGCACGAATCATCTCTTGTTAAGGCTCATTTGATTTCATTGGAAATTCCTACATATGTTGGTGAAAATATTCCTAAACCCGTTCACCTAGACAATGGCCATGTTCTGAAACATGAATTGGAGTTTGTTATTGTTGTGAAGACTAAATTGGTGATGTCAAATTCGGGAGGTTAGATTGTGTTGAGTTCTTGTTTGGGAGTATTGTTAGAGCTTGGTGACTAGATTTCCCTTTTTTTGGTCCAACTCGAAAAGTTCGTGGTGCAATATATATGGTGAAGAAAAAAATTATGGATTTTTCCTGCTTTATTTATTTTTTTCTCTCTCATATATATTTTATGAGATGGTGTATAGGTTTTCAGGGATTTATATAGTAACCACTTGATACTCTCCCCTTTTGTACCAATTTTTGACATAGTGGATTTTTCTTCTCCTCTACTCATGGTTTTTCCTATCTAGGGTTTTTTCACATAAATCTGTGTATGTTCTTATTTTTCTTGTTGTCTATTCTCGTTTTTCCATAACAAACTGGTATCAAAGCCTGGTTTGAAGAATTTTAAAACAGTAAAAGATCATAGGGCACACAAGATGAAAACAAAAGGAATTTTTAATGAAGGTAGAGTCGATGACTCTCTCGTGGTGATATGATACAAAAAAAAAAAAGGTTTGTGTCATAGAGAGTTTGAAGATTGACTTCATGCAATTTGGTCTAAGGTGGAGATTGTTAGGGAGTGTCCCAAATTCCTAATTAGTGTGGATTCCTTTTTTGTAAAGAATATTATATATAATTGTAGACCCCCATTTAGGGGCTCATGTTTTTATCACATTTGCTGTAAGTTTTTCTTTGCAGGTGGAAGGCTCTCAAGGAGCCATGTGTCTCTTCCAGATTGACTAGTAAAGAATCAAGTTAGTGGTTTTGATGGCCAATGGAAGCTTGACATGTGGAGATATATTCAGCAGAAAAGCTGAAAACCGTTAAGCTGCAAGAGAGGGGAGGTGCGGCCTGGAGATTTTTTTTGCTGGAGAGGAGGAGACAGATTTTGGGGAATAGCAGAGGCTAGACAGAGGGAGGGAGAGGAGATTTCTGGAGCTGCAGGAGAGGAGTTTTTGGAAAGCTTAGAGCTGAAGATATTTTGGAGAGACCTGGAGGGATAAGAAAGCAGGGAGAAGGAGATAACGGAGAAAGAGAGTGGCCACAGGTGAGCTTGAGGTGAGTTTCTTGCTTATTTTGTTTTTCTACTCCTCACCTCCTTCCCGGTCGTTTGCTCTGCATTTGTTTGTCGATTTGATTGTGGATGTGAGGGTTACACGCTGAACTTCGTTGATTTCTGGATCATGCTCTTACTTTGTTGTTGTTGATCTCGTTGCCATTTTTATGGTTTAGTTTGGGGCTCATATGACTCTGCTTTATATATGATGTGCTAACCCAGTTTCAGGAATCTCACCTGTTTTGAGCCTCCTGAAATGAGGCCCTATGCATTTGAGTGTGTTGTCTATTATCCTACTAGTTCTATCCTCAGTATTCACTCTAACTTCGGTTCTTGCTTTCCTCCCTATATTCTCACTGTGATGGTCGAATTATTTGGTCTGGGGTTTGAATAAAATGAGCCGAGCCATACCTATGGTTTTGGTTTTCCTGCCGATGACGCGTGGCTCAAAAGGAAAAGGAAGGGAAATAGGTAAGCGGGGAGATGTTTTTGTGAGGTTCTTTTACAGAGTGAGGGAGGTTTTATGGAGGAGGAATATTTTTTTTTTTTTTTGGGTTGTTTCTCACATTAATGTTGGGGCGCTGACATAGAAGAACAAGGTTCACAGGTGGCACATAGTGATGTTACATGGGTTCTTGGTCAAATATGGGAAATTGAGCCTTGAATATGACTTTAACCACCAAACCCATTCTTTATTCATTTATTTTTTTCCTTTCTCTCACCATTTCATCCACTCAATTTTTTTTCCCTACCTTCTTTCATACATGGGTAGCTCTCATTCCCATTTTAAATTCTTCATTTTTTTATTCCCATTTTAATTCTTCTTCTTCTTTTTTTTTTTTTTTATAAATATCAAAGTTTAATTTTCCCGAATTACAATCTCCAATTTCATTAGTAAAAACTCCAAACTTTAACTTTTAAATATAATTTCCAAACTTCAATTCTCAATTAATTTCTAAAATTTTAATTTATTTCAAATTTAATTTCCAAAATTCTAATTTTTATATTTATTTATTTAATCATTATTATTTTCATCATTATTTATTTATCTATTCATGTGCTTATTGTTATTATTATTATTATTATTATTATTATTATTATTAAGTTTTAATTCTTCAAAATTCAATTCCCGAGATAATTTTTCTAATGTTCTAATTTTAAATTTGATTTTCCAAGATCCGAATTTTTTAAATTTAATTTTCTAAAAATCCCACAATTCCAATTTTAATTTTTAAAATGCCGCCTCCAAATAAATCTTCGAAACTCTATTTCCTTTCAAATCAAATCTTCAAAAATTCAATTCTCTAACAATTCTTCAAAATTTCATTTTCTTAAATTTAATTTTAAAATTTCCATTTTCACATAATTTTTCGAAATTCCGATCCTCAAATTTAATTTTTTAAAACCTCTATCTTTAAATAATTTTTCCAAATTCCATTTTTTTAAAAGTAATTTTAACTCTTGATTTTTTTTCATCCTTAGATTTTTTTTTAGTCACCAAACATCCCCATTTCAATAAAATTCGCTGCCATTTTCTCTTCGGCGAGCCACTTTCGAATTTTTCATCATTTTAAAATGTTTTAAAATAAACATGAATTTAAATTCCGTAATTCCGAATAATGAAATTTATGGAATTAATTCATGCAAGATCGATCGGGCTTTGGTGGGGGCCCCACATACATGATTTTATGATTGATTGATTTATTTATCGATTTGTTTGTCACGCGCGATTGATTCATTCCACTCTATGACATGCATGTGATTATTCTGTGTTTAATTGCTAACATTCGTTTTCATTGAAGTAAACCGATTCATCACTCAGGTACATTCTTTGCATCTCCTATTCATTCAATTATTTTGTTTTGAGTAATATTCCTTCAGTATCCATGCTCGATTAATTAATTGCCACCATTGCTTCATTCTATTAGTAGAGACCCGACTTTAGGGACTTAGAGGGGTGCTACGGTCTTTATCGTACCTTCCCGATAAGTAACCTGACCCTCGAACCCGATCCGGTTTTTCGTAGACCACCTTTTCCAAATAAGGAGTCACACTTAGGGTTTTTCTTTCTTATTTTGTTTACCCTTTTAAAAATAAAGCAAAAATAAGTGGCGACTCCAAGTCATTTTTCCTAATCAAATAAAATCATTTTTCAAAATAAAAATTGAGCTCGCCATCGAGTGGGAAACGCATGAGCACGAAATGCGGGGTCCATAATAATATTTCTAGGTTGATATATTATTGTAATATTAGACTTCCTTATAGAATAAGGAAGGTTGTTGGAAATATCTCTATAAATATTCTAGGTCATGAGGGGAAAAAGTTATGAGATGGAGATGCGCTTGTAAAGATTATACGAGGTGGATAGAGATGTGAAGAAGAACAGGTGGTACCTGATGGAGTGAGAGGGCTCGTGGTAGGATATGGATACGAAGAATGGGGAAACATGAGATGTTTCAAGAACCCAATAGTTGCATCTGATATCAATTTGTTGAATGACAGAAGCTTGATGCAAACATCATTAATCAAGAACACAAAGATAAAATAATCAACATAAACGATACACAAGGTTTTAACATGGTTTGGCCAACCATGCCTACATTCACGGATGAGAGAGAATCATTTTATTATACAATAGAGAATATTATAGATGACAGAACCAGAACATTACAGAAGACATAACCAGATACAACTATTGAGTTCCCAAAACATCCTATGTTTCCCCACTCTTCGTATCCCTACCCCACCACGAGCCCTCTCGCTTCACCGGGTACCTCCCGTTCTTCCTCACATCTCTATTTACCAATGTTTTAAAAACCGGACCGGACCGGCCGGTCCAACCGGTCCGACCGTCGACCGGTCACCATTCCGGTCCGATCCGGTCATTTGGACCGGATGGGGATCGAACCGGCGGTTCAACCGGTGAACCGGACAAACCGGCCGGTTCCAAGGGAACCGGTAGATTCAAATAATTTTAATTTTTTTAAAAAAAATTTATAAAATAAAAACATTACCCCCTCTCATTGTAAGCATGAAAGGAAGGATTCCATGTTGGGCCTGCCTTTGACACAGCCCACATGCCCAATCCCTTTATTGTGGGCTTTTTTTTTAGCCCATAAGACCACGCCAAGCCAATGCTGAAGATGGCTTTTATAGGAGTCATTTGACTCCTTGTTCTTCTCATCTTCTGATGTGGGATTGCTAAGTACCAATGAAAAAAAACATAACAAAACTCCACCAAGAGGATTTGAACCTTGGACCAATCTTTAACTATAAAACACCTAAGGCACCACTCGGCTACATGTGTTTTATTAACTAATATGCCAAACAAAACAATATATATTAAATTTTAATTTTTTTTATAATATTAAATAAAAATAATATAATATTTTTAAAAATTATGAAATTAGTTTAAATTTTCATTTTTTTATATATTCACTTTTAAATATTATACATATTTCATTTAATAAAATTTAAAATATTAATATGATTTAATTTGATAATATCAAAGATATAAAATAATATTATTGATGTTTAATTTATTCATATATATTTTAAAATTTTTATAATTATTTTTAATTTTAATAATATATAAATTATATATTTATGACGTCACCGGTTCGATAACGGTTTGATAGCGGTTCGATCGCCGGTCCGACCAGTGAACCGTGAACCGGTAACTTTTCCGGTTCGATCACCGGTCCGGTTCTGAAAACATTGCTATTTACTTCGTATAGTCTTTACAAGCCCATCTTTATCTCATAACTTTTTCCCCTCATGACCTAAAATATTTATAGAGATGTTTTCAACAATCTTCCTTATTCTATAAAGAAGTCTAACATTACAATAATATATCAACCTAAAAATATTCTATATAATATTCTTTACAAAAAAGAAACCTATACTAATTAGAAATTTGGGACACTTCCTAACAAGTATGATTGAAAGAGATGTGATCGCTTGGAATGCTTTGATTGCTGTGTGCATGCAAACTGGATTTTCCAGCAGGACTCTCTAGTCATTTTGGGAAATGGGCATGGCTGGAATAAAGCCTGATTCTGTAATCATTTGTAAGTGCTCTTTCGGCTTGTGGTCATTTGGGGTGCTTTATTTGGGGCTGGTGTTATTCATCAGAATATCAATTTAGGTGGCATTATGTTGAGAAGGAGACAAGAATAGGGGAAGCTGTGGAGGGGGGCAGCTGAAAACAGAGAAAAGAAAATCAGGGTGAAGAGCAGAGGAAAGTGGTTTAGCTGGTTCACTGGTTTTGCTGATTTTGGAGGAGGATTCCCATTAGGGGAGTATAGGAAAACTCGCAATTTGCAAAGGGTTCATGTTGTGCTTTTTGAAGAACACGGGTGGTTGTTTATTGGGATATATGATGGTTTTAGTGGCCCAGAAGCACCAGTTTCTTTTTTTATGAGCCATCTGTATAAAGTGATAAACAAAGAATTGGAAAGACTACTCTGGGATTATGAAGCAAAGTCTGTGAATGATCTACTGAATCTCGAATTCCCCATGAATAGAGATGCTGCAGCTTATTCTGAATACACAAAGGAGAACCCTCTGATTTCCCAGTTAAACGAAGTAACTTGTGGTACTTTATAAGAATCATGCAATCTCAGAAGCACTACCTGAGACTCCATGGAGCAGCTACTGGAGATACACCGGAATTCTATTTTGAAGTGACACGAAGTTTAAGGTGGCAATGTGACAGCATTTTCAGAGTTAAACCTGCAGTTCCACTTGGGGTGCATTCATATGGTCATGGCATGATTCGTCTTATTGGAATGACTTTGAATGGGATGATAGGAATGTGAAGGCTAATAATGTTCATGGGAATCTCGATGGAACCAGTATTGAAGCTGTTGAAGTGGTTGCGGAGATTGGAAAGCAGATGCAAGAAATAAGAACACCAGTCTTCATCAGCTTGTCTGGTGTCAATAACCTGTGGTCAAGCGGTTAGCATATCTGGTAGGGGCATTCTTACCGCGGAAAGGGCTCCAAAACCACAAATTCGTGTCTTCCATGGTACGGGAGAGATTTAAGATGGAAGATTCACAGAGTAGTGAACTAGGTTGATGCCAGAAATATTTATTCTGCTCTTAATGACATGACTTATACAGCTGAAACTTCATCAGTTAAGAGTTAAGTGGTTCAATACAATTATCCTCCTGACAATTTGACTGGCTATTATAGCACATAAATGAAGACTTTTAAGCAATCTGAAGCAATAAAATTTTATACTCGCGACGTGTTTTTGATGCTGTGCTGTTTAGTAATGAAAGAGACGTTCTTACCTAGCAATGGAAGAGGTGGCAGGCTTGGGATTCTGTGAATTTGAGAGTGATGAAGGGGCTCTCCGTTCATTACACCTGCTGACTAAATTCCAATCACCTAAACTGCATGAAGTTGGAAATATGACGGCTGTGGAATCTAATTGTACCTATTCCAGCGATTCGCAAACAGCAGATGGGACATCTCTCCATAGACACTCAAGTAGTGGTGGTGGTATACCTCCATACCTGTATGTGTTCCCACCAGCCTTGGTCTCCACTCTTCATCCATTTCTTTGTCCAGTCTCTTCTCTCATCCTCTCAACCAGCTGGGCAGGAGAATTGGAGCTTCATCGAGACGATACAGTCAGTTAAAGGAACCAAGGAAGAGAAGAAGGCCTGAATGAATGAACAGAGAATCTGATATGCACCCTGGTCCACGCCAATGCTGTGGAAATTGTTGGATTGAAGTCTTTGAGTTGCCATAGCTTTCAAGAGTGCTTATGAAAGTTTGGGCCTTAAGACATCTGTTGGAAAATCAGTTGACATGCAGACAACGTACCTCAGAATTGAAACATCAAGGGGACACAATGGCCAAGTCCACTCAGAAAACTGAATCACCCGAGTCCGAGTTTCCAAGTCACCGAGAGAGATGAAAGGAGTCTACATTGAGCAGGATTGTACAATTGACTGAAGAAGAATGCAGGAGTTATTCTCCATTTCTTCTTAAAGGGATACCACAAATAGACCACAGGACTGCAGATGAGACTGATGAGTGGTTTCCACTGAAACCCAACTCCTGTTTCACCTTAATTTTTGCCAACCTTCAAGGTTCAATGCCATGGATTCTTTCTGCTTTTCACAATGGGATGATGGTGATGACGATGATGATATGCCAGCTCAGACCAGAACTCTGCAACTTTATTTATTCAGTTTAGAACCTTTTGTGATCATAAGAACAGGGGAAATTTGGTGTTTGTGATTAGGGGTTCAAGATGAAGATGGGGTTGGTTTCTGCTTTTAATGGTTTTCTTCAATGGGATCATTTCCAATGGAGCTGGTACAAAAGTTTCTTCAATAACCAGTGTTTTATCTGCTTGTTCTCAATTGGGTCTGTTGGATGTTGAATATGAAGATTTAGCCAATGCAAGATTGATCTTTGAGGGGATGGCTCATGGGAACAGGACGTGTTGGAATTCCATGATCTCAGGTTTTGGCTATCCACGGACAAAGGAGAATAAAAGAGGCTCATGATTCGATCAAGGGAATGTCAATGAAACTAAACGATACAGTCCAGGGTGCCCTTCACGGAGCTTGCCGGGTTCATTTGGATATGGAGATGGTTGACAGGGTGGTGGAAGAGTTTGTCAAGGTGAATTCTAACTTTAGTTCTGGACGTGATCCACGTTGTGTGCTGTCGTCGAATATTTATGCTGCTTCTGGTAGATGGTTATGGCAACCCAAGGAATTCACTTCTGCTTTCTGCTCTTTCAAGGGGTGACCTTCCTCCTTGTGGGTCTTGACTTAATTGGGGAGAAGATGAATCAGTGATGCATTGAATTGGAACCAAAGAAAAAGGACCCCAGTATAGAAGAGGACTATGACTGCTAGTAGGCAAGCAGATAATGCAAGTTTTCCGAATTCTATTTCAATGGAATCAGTTCAGCATCCTTCAGAAAACAGCGTTGACCAGTCAGTGATATTTGGTCGAAGGACACCAGAACTCTTGTCACCTGTGTATTAATCAGATTCTCTCCTTAACACGTAGATCACCAAGAAAAACTATTGGACATGATGCTTTTCACAGCATGCACGACCGCCCTCCTGTGCATCATTTTAAAACCCTTGTGTCTCATTCCTTACCCTTTATCCTTGCTTTTCAGAAATTGATCTAAAAAAAATCCAGCTTTCAAATAATCTTGTTGCCTTAACTTTTTTTTTTTTTATTCTTCCCTACAAATTTTAAGTCGTTAGTGAAATATGATTTCAGTCAAAGTGCTGCCATTCTTTCCTTCTAGCAGGCTTACTTTCATTTTCCTTGACTTTTTTTAAAAATATATATATTTTTTCAATTTTCTCAATTTGCCGATTTTTAATTATCGGAAAGTGTCTCAAATTGTATTTCGAGTCAATTTAGAAAGTTATTGATAGTTTCCTAATAGAAGATATTCTTGAAAGTGGGTTTCTATTATTATAGGAAATATCTTATTATGAGATCTTTTTAGGAAAAAGTATCTTTAACAATTATACACTTTGTTTCCTATATAGAAACTTCCTTTGTAATTAGGAAAAAATATAGAAAGAGATTTTGACTAAAATAGCAAGTCTCTTTTTTAGTATAAATTAAGGTTTTGGGATTTGAGAGCTTTAATTGTGTGTTTTGATTTTCGCTTTTCTTATTCTTTTCTCCCTATTGTTATTCTTTTTCGTGATTTGCACAACAAATTGGTATTAGAGCTAAGGTTATTAGAATTGGAATGACAACAAAGTTTGAGATTGAGAAATTTGATGGGAGAAACGATTTCAATTTGGCGCGTTAAGATGTGTGCCTTCCTAGTTCAACAAGGGTTGTCTAAATCACTAAAAAGTATAGAGGCTTTACCTACAACAATGTATAATGAAGAAAATGATGAACTTATGGAGAAAGCACATAGTACTATTCTATTGTGCTTGGGTAATGAGGTGTTTTGTGAGGTTGCAAAAAAAAATATGGCTACCAAGTTATGGTTGAAGTTGGAAAGTTTGTACATGACGAAGTCTCTTACAAATCACTTATATTTAAAGAAGCGATTGCATACTCTCCATATGAAAAAATTTATGTCCATTAAAGACCTCCTTGATGAGTTTAATAAAACTATCATGGATTTAAGGAATATTGACATTAGAATTGATGAAGAAGACCAAGCCATAACTTTGATAAGTTCCCTACCAAATTCTTATGGGCACTTCGTAGATACCATGATGTATGGTAGAGATACTCTCTCCATAGAAGATGTTAAAGAAGCCTTGAACTTAAGGGAGTTGAAGAAGAGGGTGTCCGAAAGTAGAAAAGATGACTTCGGTGAAGTTTTGATGACTAGAGGGGGAACAGGAAAGAAAAATAATGGCAGAAGAGGTCAATCTAGATCAAAGTACAAGAGAAACAACAAATGTTTCAAATACAAGAAAAAAGGGCACTATGTGAAAATTTGTTCAGATCGTAAAGGAAAAGAAAAAAAGAAAACTTCTAATTATGGTGATACAGCAATTGCAGAAGAAAATTCAAATAATACAGATGTTCTTTCAGTTACTATTACAAACTCAGGTGATGAGTGGATTCTTGATTCAGGGTGCTCTTATCATATGTCTCCCAATAAGGATTGGTTTAGTACCAACCAACCCATAGATGGTGGCAAGGTTCTCATGGGAAACAAAATGTAGCATATAAGATGCATGATGACATTATAAGGGCATTAACTAATGTAAAACATGTTCCAGAACTAAAGAAAATTTTGATTTCTTTAAGAACACTTTACTCCAATGGATGCACATATAAAGTTGGGAAAATTATGTTTTGGGCCCAACTATGGTCCATATATGTTCCATATTTAAGCCTAACACCCAATGAAAGAGTAGAAATTGAGAGTAAGGATATTGTCTTTAAAAAATCCCTAAAATACCCTTAACCATTAAATGACAAAACTAACAAATCACCTTACCTTTCTCATTCTCTCTTTGACTTTTTTGTCCTTCTCTCACCTATTTAATAGTGTAACCAACTTGAATCATTTTTCTTCATCAAATATGAAAGATGGTTAAAAATTATTATTACCAAATGTATTTTTGAAGTGAATAACTTTTAAATACCTCATCAAATATTATTCTTTTTTTCAAACTTACATAATATATAATAAGTATTTTTTAAATATATTGAAATTTTACATAATATTTAATCAGTAGTATTCTTTATTTCAAACTTATATTATTTCTCATATATATTAAATAATTTTTAAACACCTTATAAAATATTAATATTATTTGTTTGTTCTAATTTGTAAATTAGATATCATCAAATATTATATTTTTTCAAATTTATAGAACATATAATAAATACTTTTTAAATACCTCATAAAATATTATTAATTTTTTTTTTTCTAACTTGCAAATTAAACACATGGTTTTTATTATTTTTTCGTAAATAATGTAAACGCTCACATGCATATATATATATATTAAGAAGACAATATTTCTAAGACTAATTTACCAACCTTCCAATAATTTTGAAAGTGTAAATAGGGTAATTAGCCGAATTAAGGTCTTCAAAATATTCAAAATTTCTCAATTCCAAAATTACCTAATTGCTCTCACACTAATCCTTAATATTTTTCAATAAAGATTTAAATATTTAAAACCATTAAAATAAATACTTTCTTATTAAAGCAATTTTTTCAAAGTAATAAGATAAAAATCATGAAATCTTCAAAACTATAATTACAACAAATATTTCTAACTTTAAAACTAATTTCATAATTGAAATTAATGATTTAAAAAAATAAAAATGTTGTAAAAATAATTTTTTTTTATATTTTTAATGCCATTTAAATATGATTTTTTTAATCTCTATCGATAACAATGAAATTATATTTATAAAGGAAAATAGTCAAAATATATATTTCATTTAGTTTACTTTTAATGAACAATTCAAACATAATTGATTTTAGTTTTATTTCCTATGTGTTAATTTTTGTAGAGAATGTCTTAATGACATAGTTTAGTAAAAAAAAGAAAAACAAAATTATCAATAATCATCTTAATGTCAAATTCAAGTTGTTTAAAAATCGTACAAAACCTATTAGAAGCCTTGTACACCCTTGTACACTTAGCACATTTCCTTTATATAGTTAGTGTAATATCCTTGTACAGTTAGTGTAATACCCTTATACAATGACACAAATTTCATATATCTCATAATTTATATGTCCATGTAAGTGTATTAGTCATATTTTCAATGGTTTGGTTAAGAAAATGGTGGATGACTTAGGGTCAATTTTTTTTCCCCAAATATCATTATTGGGAAAAATATTGGAATTTTCATTTGAGAGTTAAATAAAATGCATGACATAGGGGTACAATCATTGTGTGACAAGGAAAATAAAAAAGTAGTTTAGAATCAATTAAAATTATTCATAAAGGGTAATCTTATACACATTTGTACAATTAGTACATTTCCCTTGTACAGTTAGTATAATACCCTTGTACAATGACACAAATTTTATATCCCTCCTAAGTTATATGTCCACATAGGAGTGTTTAACCATATTTCCAATTATTTAGTTGAGAAGACGGTAGATGATTTAAGGTCAAATTTTTTTTCTCCAAATATTATTATTAGGAAAAATATTGGAATTTCCATATTGGAATTAATAAAGTGCATGACATATGTGTACAATTCGTAAGTGATAAAAAATAAAAATAAAGGAGTGACTCATAATCGATTATAATATTTCACAAAGAGTAGCCTTGTACACCTTTGTACACTTAGTACATTTCCCTTGTACAGTTAATGTAATGCAATTGTACAGTGGCGCAATAAATGAATAAATAAAATTTATTATTTTTTTATTTTCATATAAAAAAAATAGTACTAAACAAGGTTTTCAATTTTCATGTTAAAAAATAGTATTCATTTTTTAATTAAAAATATTTTCAAAAAGAGACAATATAGAAAATAAAAATTATTTTTAAAAATGAAAAATAAAAACTAGAAAAATATTTTAAAACTAAACTCAAATATAATCTATATAATTTTTAACTATTTGTTTTCATCTAAAATAAGTAAATATACCTTTCAACCCTTTTATATAAGAAAAATTCAATATCTACTATATATTGATATAATCCAATTCTAAAGTTAGGTCATATAAAAATATTTTAATTGAGTACTTAAAATAAAAATTTTCATCCATCCTCTTTCTTTCTTTTTCTTTTTCTTATTTTAATAAATTTTCAATTAATTCAAATCATTAAAAAAATCCTTAATAAACAAATTTGTAACATTTCATATAACTTATTACTAAAAGTCATGTTCAAAAAGTTATTAAAATAAGGAAAAAAGAAGATTAAAAAAAATTGAACTTTTTATTTTATAATAGTAAAAAAAACTTTAAAATACTTTTCAATATAAAAAAATTAAAATAGTGAATATATTTATTTTAAATAGTATTTTAATCATTAAATTATTTACTTCTAAAATATAAAAGATAAAAATAAATGTAAAATATAATTTTTATTTATTTATTTAAATTAATATTTTTTTAGAATGTATTTTCCAAAATAGTCTTTGAATCATTAATATAATTTTTGTTTATTTATAATTTAAAAATAAAAAAATAATGTTGATTTTTCAATTATTTATAAAAGAGTTTAAAAAAATAATGAAAAATCCAAAAATGGTTAAATAAGAAAGAATAGTGATATGTGAAAGGTGGTAGAATAAAGACAAAAATGAGTCAAGTGGGTATTTTTGTCTATTCCCATCTCATATCCTTGTAATCAATTATGGGTGTTTGAAGGACTCTTTATTAATTATCAAAGCCAAATGGGTATAAAGCCCAATTCTCCCTATAAAGTTGGAGGTGGATTTTTGAAGATCTCAAAGGGTGCTCTTGTTGTGGTGAAAGAAAAGAAAATTAATGGTCTTTATACATTGTAGGATAGCACAATTATAGGTGCAGCTGTAGTTTCAACCTTAGAATCAATTATAGAGACTACTAGATTGTGACACATGCGGCTTGGGCATATGAGTGAGAGAGGGTTAACAATTTTAAGTAAACGAGATTTTCTTGATGGACAGAAAACAAAAAAACTAGATTTTTGTGAGCATTGTGTTTTTGGGAAACAATGCAGGGTGAAATTCAGTATAGATGTTCATAGAACCAAATGTACTTTGGATTATATTCATTCGGATCTTTAGGGCCCTTCTTAGGTTGTATCACATGATAGTGGAAGATATATGTTGACCTTTATTGATGATCACTCTAGAAAGGTCTAGGTATATATCTTAAAAATGATGTCTTTGGGAAGTTCAAGCAATGGAAAGCCATGATTGAGAAGCAGACTGGAAAACAAATCAAGTACTTGAAAACTGACAATGGCATGGAATTTTGTGGCAAAGAGTTCAATGAGTTTTGCAAGAATGAGGGTATTGTGAGACATCACACAGTTAGGAATACTCCACAGCAAAATGGTGTTGCAAAACGAATGAATAGAATTCTTTTAGAGAAATCACAATGCATGCTTTCGAATGCAACCGTCAAAGGAATTTTGGGCTGAAGCGGTAAATTCAGCTTATTATCTTGTGAATAGATCTCCTTCAATTCCTGTAAATTGTAGGACTCCAGAAGAGGTATGGTCTGGTTCTCCTTCTAATTATGCTAATTGAAGAATTTTTTGTTGTCCTACTTATGCCAACATGAAGGAAAGAAGTTGGAAGCAAGGGCAAGGAAGTGCATATTCTTAGGATATGCCGATGGAGTGAAAGGGTATAGATTATGGTGCCTAGATTCAAAATTCTCCAAATTTCATATTAGCATGGATGTGACTTTTAAATGAGTCTGCAATGTTGAGTTTTAGGAAGGAGCAACTTCATACAGAAAATGACCCTAGTGTGAGAGAAAATGTGGAGTTTATGACTAAAGCTTCAGAAACCATAGAAAAAGTTATTTCAATAAATTCAAATCCAACATCTTGATGATAAAGAAAATTCACCACAAGAGCAACAATATTGTTTGGCTAAAGATAGAACAATGAGGTAAACCACCACAAAGGTGTATGCAGATTTGGTTGCATTGAAAGAAAGCATGTGTATGATACAAACTTATCATGAAGCCATCATTAGTAGAGAGTCTACGTAGTTGATTGTTGCTATGAATGAGAAGATTGAATCTCTTCAAAAGAACCACACTTGGAAACTAGTTGAGAAACCTAAAAAGCAAAAGATTGTTGGTTGCAAATGGGTCTTATAAAGAAAAGGAAGGAATTCCAAAAGTAGAGGATGTTAGGTACAAAGCATGCTTGGTAGCAAAGGGCTACACAAAAAAAATAGTGTGTGGACTTCAATGAAGTGTTTTCTCTAGTTGTGAAGCATAGCTCAAATCAGGGTGTTACTTGCTATGGTTGTTTTATTTGATTTAGAGTTAAAGCAACTTGATGTCAAGACTACTTTTCTACATGGTAAGTTGGAATAATAGATTTATATGCAGCAACTCGAGGGATTCATTATTTTGGGAAAGGAAGACCATGTTTGTTTATTGAAGAAATCTCTTTATGGTTTGAAGCAATCTCCTAGGCAGTGGTATAAAATGTTTTATACTTTTATGACTGGGAATGGCTACCATAGACGTGAGTATGATAATTATGTTTATCACAAGGAATTGTTTGATGGTTCTTTCATTTATTTATTGTTATATGTTGATGACATGTTAATTTCCTGCAAGAATATGTATGAGATCAATAGCTTGAAAACTCAACTTCAATGAGAGTTTGAAATGAAAGACCTTGGATTTGCAAAGAAATATTAGGTACAAAGATTCATAAAGACCTAAAAGCAGGAAAATTGTACTTATCATAGAAAAAGTACATTGAGAAAGTGTTAGAACACTTTGGAATATAAGGGTCAAAACCAGTGAGTACTCCGTTAGTATCTTACTTCAAACCTTTCAGTGCTTTATCACCACAGACTAAAGAAGAGGGGGAGTACATGTCACATGTTCCTTATGCTAGTGCAGTTGAGAGCATTATGTATGCCATGGTCTACACTAGGCCAGACATTTCACATGCAGTTAGTGTGGTGAGTAGATATATAGATCACCTTGGAAAGATCCATTGGCGAGCAATGAAATGGATACTTCGATACTTAATAGGAACATCACATATTGGCTTAGTATATGATAAAAGTACTAACTTCTTTAGGAAAATTGTTAGTTATGTTGATTTTGATTATGCTAGAGATTTAAACAAAAGAAGATCTCTAACAAGGTATGTATTTACTTTATGTGGTAGTGTTATTAGTTGGAAATAAACTTTGCAATCTACAGTTGCTTTATCAACCACTAAAGCATAATAGATGGCAACCACAGAAGCAATGAAAGAAGTTATTTGGCATAAGGGTTTGGTTAGCGATTTAGGCTTATAATAGGAATTAATCGTTGTGTATTATGATGGCTAAAGTGCCATATATTTGACTAAAAATCATATGTTCCATGAGATAACCAAACATATTGATGTCAGATTTTATTAGGGATGTGATTGCACAGGGTGCTATTATAGTGAAAAAAATCTCTACGATGGACAATCTCGTAGATATGATGACTAAGTTCATTCCTACAATTAAATTCAAGCATTGCTTTGACTTAATTGGTATTAGTAGTATCTGAAGGCCCCTAAGGGGTATGGGAGCGAAGTAACTTGAAGACTTTCAAGTTTGTTTGAATCTTTGGAATTTGAGCCAAGGTGGACATTGTTAGAAAATGTCTTAAATTGTATTTTGAGTCAATTTGGAAAGTTATTGATATTTTTCTAATAGAAGATATTCTTGAAAGTGGGTGTCCTATTATTATAGGAAATATCCTATTATGAGATCTTTTTAGGAAAATGTACTTTTGACAATTATACACTTTTTTTTTTATATGGAAACTTCCTTTGTAATTAGGAAAAAATATATATATAAGAACGGATTTTGACCAAAATAGTAAGTCTCTTTTTGGGTATAAATTGGGGCTTTGAGATTTGACAAGAGTTGTAATCTCCTTTAACAATAGTGAAAGTTCTTCGTCCTTGCCTGTGGATATAGGCTTAAGGCCGAACCATGTAAATTGTTGTATGTTTTGATTTTCATTTTTCTTATTCTTTTTTCCCTATTATTATTATTTGTCGTGATTAGCACAACATTAATAACATGAATAAATTTTATAATTCTTAAATGAATGGAATTTATATAATTTATCCATGCGGAAATAAAATATATAGCGGTAGGACTCAATATACATGATGTACTCCTTTATTAATTGATTCTAGATGTTGTGTTTATTGATAAATGATTGATTTAGCCTTGTTCTAGGATATGCATTAGATGTTTTATGCTTATTACTGTGTTTTAACCTTGTTTCTTTTTAAAGTATATTATTAATTGCTGCTCAAGTACATTTCTCTCCACTTTTATTCATATGATTATTTTCCGATATATGCTTTGGTCGTTGAATATTATGTGTATTGTTTGGTATCCATAGGTTAACCAACCAATTGCCATAGTTACCTTAACTCATTTAGTAGATACCAATTTTAGGGCTTAGAGGGGTACTACCATTATGGTACCTTCTCAATAAGTAACCTGACCCTCAAACTTAAACTCAGGTTTTCAAAGACACATTTTTTCAAATCAAGAGTCATTTTTAAGATTTTATTTCTTTTTTTTTCCTTAAAAAAGAAAAAAAAAAAAAGTGGCAACTCCATTTTTTTCTAAAAACCAATTTTTCACAAAAAAAAAATTAAAAAAAATAAGTCTCGCCATTAAGTGGGAACACATGAAAAATGCGAGTCCATAATAGGTTATACAGATTTCAAATTCTTAAAGTTTTAAAAACATTTAGAAAAAATTATTTTTAGAATTCCTTTTGAAAACACTTAAAGCCTAAGAGTCTATTTGGCAATAATTCTAGGAAGCCCTTTTAGCCTAAAAAGTGTTTTTAAAAAAAAATTAAGTATTTGACATAATTTAGAAAATACTTTTAAAAATCTAAAAAATACTTATATTGAAAAATCACTTATAGTGTTTTCTAAAAAAACATTTGATAGGTGATTCCCTTAAAAACACTTTCACTAAAAAATTTCAAGTAGAAATACTATCAAACGCATTTTAAATCATCTAAAATTGAATTTTATTATTATCGTACAACTTTTTAATTTATTTGGCTAGTTAAATGTTTAAGATAATATGAAAGTGCATGTGTCACATGTGAGAGTGTAATAGGGAATGAGTGGGAGAAATGGTGAGTGGATGATCCAATGAAAAAGATTTGTCCCTAATTTTTCAAATTATTTATGACGGTACATGTCACACCATAGAAAATCACCACCAATTTTTTCCTAAGTGTGCGAAGCTAAGAACTCTTTCTTAGCCAATCTTTCCTAAATGCCCCCAATAAAATTAGTGCCCCAACTTGTGTTATTGATCAATGACAAGAAATTACAAAATTGTTCAAGTATCACAACACTTATACAAGAGTCAGAGAACCCACACAATGCTTACAACCCGTCAAGCTTTTTCTATCTTAGTCTCTCTAATATTCAGGAGGCTATTTATACACAATGCCTCCCTTTGCACTTGAATTTGAATTAGAAGTTTGGTAGTAGTGGTTGTGCAACAGTCACAACCACCCAATTAGAGACACCCTTTCAAACCAAGGTGTCTCTTCATGCCATTTGTAGCCAACAAAAATCTTTATGTTCTTTCCATGTTATGTCAAGGTTGTTGCACTCCATGTGCATTTTCCCAATAAATGTAACTTCTCAAGATGCCTTTTTCCAATCATTCACTCAAGCTACTCGTATAAGGTGCCTCTATTGATGGGTGTCCCACAAGGTGCCTCTTATTAGTCAAGTGCTCACAAAGATGCCTCTGAGTCAAGGGATGCCAACCCTTCTGAACGAGCATGTTGAATCAACCATGTGATTGTGTCTAGGTCTCTCTAATGCATCAATGTACCTTTCCCACACTAATGGCCAAGCCCATGCCATGTCAAGGTGCCCATGATTTTTAAGGGCTTCTATCTAAGTTGGGTTCCATCTGTTGTAAGGCCTTCATTGGGCCTTGCCCGTGTCATGTCATGCATCACCATACCTATTGGTGTGTTTGCTGCAACAACATCCCAAGTCATCTTGGTTACTATAATGATCCATGGTATTATGTCCATGGCTTAGTTGCTCTCGTGCATAGGGCATTATGCCCTTATGCCATGCATAGCCATCCAATCTGAGTAAGTCATGTGTCTTGTTGCCCCATTGTGCCATGGCATTGCGCCCATGCCTTCATGAATTGAGTGTTCTCACACTATCGTCCAAAAATGATAAGTATCACCACACACACTTCTATTGAGGCCACGGGTTGCATGCCACACATGTCATGTAGCCCATGTGTGTCTGCTAACATGTCGTTTAACTGCCATGGCCATGGGTGCCCCCTTGAATCACCTACCCCTCCCTTGAAGAGTAGTTTGAGTCATTTTGGAAATTTGTAAATGAAACATCCAACCTACTTGAAGAGACATAATGGATTATTTAATAAATAAATAAATGCCCCCATCAAGCTCATGTTCCATTTGCATCATCACCATAGTTGCCTTAGGGTGTGTGTCTAGGTGCTAAAGATACCCAAGTGTGCAAGAACATAGGAGTGCATGTGCACCATGCCCGGCCATAAGGGTGCGGGGTGTTGCGCACGCAGGTGCAACTATGTGTGTGCATGGGTAAGCAACGGTGTGCACACAGGTGCAGGGCTATGCACACACAAGCACCTAGTGCACTCGGCCTATGCCCACGACCTGCGCATGCGTCCTATGGGTGCTCTGCTTGCCAGCATTAGTGTTGCCTCCTCACTTAGCTTCCTTAATGTTGTCCCACTAGACCTCTAAGTTTTCCTTGCTTTCCTCTTAGAGTCCTCATGGGTGCAACATGAAGCCCTCAGTTCCATCATCCGAGTCAAAGGTCTAAGGGGCTAATAGTACCCCTATACGATGGAGAAGAAGTTGTTTTGTTTTTGTAAATTACTAATGATATTATTGTAAATATTTCAACAAATGAGAATAAACAAATAATCATAACAAAATACATCCTTACTTTTATTATAGAGAATAAATAAAAAGTATAACACACATTGCCTTTTCACATCGATGGTCATTAGAATTATTTAAAAGAATGGTATCTCTATATATAGAAAAAAATATAGGGAAAAAAACTATGCACTTTCTGATTATTGTATGCTTGGCGGTTTTGAAATATTTCCAATTTATTTTGGTAGAAAAAGTGAATAAGTTAGAGTCCATGTTCCTTTTAGGCAGGTAAATTTGATCATATATAAGATCAAACAAAATAGGTATAATGGTTGAGTTCTATTGTGGCGAACTGAATGGAGTCAATTACAATTACCTTACTATTTGAAATATACACCATATTCTATTAATACGATATATAAAAAATATTTGAAATAATATATCTCAACTCTTATCTATCTCAACCTAACAAATAAGATGTATTATCTCTATCTCTTATTCTATCTCATATTATGTTCAACCAATTAAATATAGTCTTTAAATATAAAAAAAATAAGAACAAATATCATTTTTATCAGTCGATATATCCAAAAACTATATCTTAAAGACAACAATATATCTAAAAACTATATCTTAAAGATGATTTTGTTAAAGTAAGGATGATTTAATATTTTTAAAAATTTTCAATCATTTTAAAAAAATTTAAGTTTGAAAGACCTATTCAAACATCATTAAAAATAAAATTCAATATCAAATTCAAAAGGTGAAGAAAACCTTGTAGATTTAAAATATTAATAAATCATTTTTTAAAAATAAGTTTGGAAGACCTATTCAAACATCCTTAAATATTAAATTCAATATCAATATTCAAAGGGTGAAGAAAATCTTGTTGATGGAACTCTAGCATGCTAAGATACTATAGGTATATATGGTTAATTTCAAAAGAAGTTAGACAACAAATTATTCTAACCCAAACCACCATTTAAAAAACACACATTCCAAAGAGTTTGCACAAATTTAAGCTCTATTTGGGAAGAGTTTTTAAAAGATTGTCAAAACGTAAAATGTTTTTAACCTATTTTTTGTATTTTTAGATGTTTTAAAAATAAATTTTTATATTTATTGCTTTATTTTTAGTCATTCTCCATGTTTTTATAATTATTTTTTAAAATAGTAATCATAAGATAAGTGAAAACAATTTTAAAAAAATGTTATCTAAAAATGCCCTATTTTTTGTTTTCTAGTTATTGAACGTGTTTTCCTATTCTTTTATTTTGTTCTAAAGAACAAAAAATTGATTTAAAAACAATTACTAAACAAATTCTTAATCTCTCATGTAGTTTTTTTTATTAAAAAAAAAATCTACACAATTTTTAAAAATATTTTTCAAACTATTACTTCTTATCACATCAATATTAACATGTTATATTTTTTACTTCTTTTTTTTTAATGTCAAAATCACGGTTGGTGATTGTGCTTTTATCGTTAAAACTATATTGACTAATTATGATTTGAACTTTGAAGTGGTATTTGTTTTTTTGACTTTTTCTATTTAATTAAAAATAATCTATTAATATCAACCAACATAACTATAGACCCTCCCTCTTGAGTTCTCGGTTTTTCTTTTTTAAGGATGATAGGAAACAAGGGAAGCATGGCATGACCTAGGAGAGTAATTTTCCATTTTTAGTGAAGGGGGGGGGGACACCTCCCAAGAGCCCAGCTGCCTTAAACGTGTGGCAAAGGAGAATGGCAGCCCATACTTGCTGATGGGGTGAACAGGAGGGTAGGTGGTGACCTGCAGCGGGGGAATTGTGGGTATCCTGATGAGGTGAGGCAAGAGAGGGAAGGGGAGGAGAGGGAGAAAAAAAAAAAAAAAATCCAGAGAGGTGCCAGGGAGAAAGGGGCGTTGTACCTGCGAGAGAGGGGATCTTATTTAACTTAGGAGGCTAAGGAAAGGCTCTCAGGTATGACTTCATGGACTCGTTTTTATTCTTCAGTTTATTTTACTTCTCCTGGTTATCGTTTCTTTGGTTTGGATGTGGGATTTTCGTTGGAAGTTTTGCATTTACCAGTGTTGTTTTTGGATCTATTTTGATGCCACTACTTAGTTTTCAAGCTCAGTATTGCTTTGTCTTAGATTATTTGCCCTCTTTTCATGCACATAGCCCCCTCCCCCCTCTCTTACCAATATCCACTGTTATGCTCCAATATTACATCAAGGAAATCCTATGTCTTAATTTAATTCTTCAAAAATTAGTTCAAATCTCATTTTCATCCATTAGAATTATTTATCTCATATTTATCTAGCTATCTAAAGTCTAAATCTCTCAAGGAAATCCTATGTCTTAATTTAATTCTTCAATAATTAGTTCAAATCTCATCCCTTAGAATTATTTATCTAGCTATTTAAAATCTAAATCTTTCAAAGAAATCCCATGTCTTAATTTAATCCCTAAATAATTAGTTCAAATCTCATTTTCATCCATTAGAATTATTTGTCCCATATTTATCAAGCTATCTAAAGTCTAAATTTTTCAAGGAAATCATGTCTTAATTTAATTCTTCAATAATTAGTTCAAATCTCATTTTCATCCATTAGAGTTATTATCCCATATCCATCTAGTTATTTAAAGTCTGATTCTTCAAAGACCCCATGTCCTAATTTAACCTTCAATCCTAGAAATTCCATTACTCGCCAAAAATGATATTTTCGTTAATTAAAATTCTTATCCCCTATCTATTTATTTATTTAAGGTCCAACTCTTCAAAAATTCAACGTCCTAATTTAGTTTTCAATCTTAAAAATTCCGCTACTCATTTTCTATTCGTTTAAAATATTGTTTCCATTAAGTAGCATTATTATCCCATATTATCTATTTATTCTAATCGCTAAAGTTTAATTCATCAGAACTCAACCTCCAAGTCTAATTTCCAACCTCAAAAGCTCCACCGTCCAAATATCGCCGTTTAATGATTATTCTCGTTATTAATGTTATCTCGTCCACTTACTTATTCAGTTATTCATATACCAAAGATCTCATCTCCAAATAAATTCTTAAGTTTTCAAACTCTAAATTCACATCTTTAAATCTCTAAAATTCCATCTTTCGCAATTATTTATCTAATCTTTATTATTTCACCATCGTTGTTATTCCATTTCCTTTACTTATTCACTCATCCATTCATCCCCTCATTTAAAATCCCGAACTCTCAAATCATTTTTTCAAATTTCTAACTTCGTTCAAATTCAATTTCTAAAATTCTCGTTCTCACATTTAGCTTCTAAAAGTCTGATCTTTAAATAAACTCTAAAACTCCAATTTTTAAATAACCTTCGAGACTCTAATTTTTCAAATAAATTTCAAAAATCCGATTTTCTCTCAAATAGTTTTAATTCCCTTTTGGTCTTCAAACAATCTTCTGCTCCTCTTGATTTTAATAAGCATGAACGAATTTTTCATAATTCTGAAATAATGGAGTCTGTGACATTAATTCATGCAAAATACACGGGCTTTGGTGGGAGCCCAACATCAAAGAATAAAAATAAACCTGATTGAAGTGCAAGATTTGTTATTGGTGACTTATTACAATATTCAGTGATGCATGCATGCGTGTTATATTTTATGTTTATTAATTGTGCACTAACTTCACTTCTTGATAGCGCATTGAGGATCGTTGCCCAAGTACGTATCTACTCGCATCCTAGTCATTCTCTGTGCATGCTCTAACTCTCATACGTGTATGATCGTTCCGGGTATTCATTGATTCACTCATCAATTGCCATGATTGCTTCATTTCATTAGTAGAGACCCGACTAAAGGGACTTAGAGGGGTGCTACGGTCTTTACCGTACTTTCCCGATAAGTAACCTGACTCTCGAACCCAATCCGGTTTTTCACAAACCACCTTTTCCAAAATAAGGAGTCACGCTTAGGGTTTTTCTTTCTTATTTTGTTTACCCTTTAAAAATAAAACAAAAATAAGTAGCGACTCCAAGTCATTTTCTTAATAATAAAAAATCATTTTTCGAATTAAAATCGAGCTCGCCATCAAGTGGAAAACGCATGAGCCGAAACGCGAGGTCCACAATAACTAAATTGAACCTATTAATAATAAGTTCTTTTTATATATGTAGATTAATATCAATAGATTACTTTTAACTTAATTAAAAAAACTAAATATTTTAATTTTTTTAGTTAGCCAAAAAATAAACCACCAATTTAAAACTAAGAGTCATCAACAGTGATTTTGACATAAAAGTAATAATATATGCTTATATGGTAAGAGAGTACCAGTTTGATAAATATTTAAAAAAATTATCTAAATTTGGAATTTTTTTTTTTTAAAGATTACTTTTATTGTAAAGTTCACTTCAAGATGCCTCAAAACGAGAATTAAATAATCAAACTTCATTCAAATATGAATTACTTCTATCAATTTCATTCATTCGTAATAAAGGCAGTTGTTGTCATCTTAAATCAATTAATATAAAAAATTATTACAAATACTTCATATATTTTTAAGGTACAAATTTAGTATAGGTATAACTAGATTTAAACCATTCAAAAAACAAATGAAAAAGAGAGAGAGAGAGAGAGAGAGAGAGAGATTTAAATAAACTTAAAATAAGAAAAAATGCAAAATAAAAAATAAAAATTAAGTACTAATAAATGAGATCATTGCTAGATACAAAGGAAAAACTCCTATTTTAGCCACTTTTTTGTATGATAGTTAAAAATAACCTTTTAAAACCATAAAAAACGTAGGTTATATATAAGTAAAATATTCCAATAATTAATTTTTTTTTAAAAGAGAGCATAAAATCTAAAAATCTTTAAATTAAGATTAAATAATGGTTAAGTTCACTTAATCCCTTTGAGGTTTGATATAAACATACCACAATTGATTTCAAATTTTGTTAATAACCCTTATAAATTTATTTTATTTGTAAAATTTATATATATTTTTTAGGCTATATTTGGTTTTGGAAAATGTGAAGGAAAAAAAATAGAGAGGAAAATAAAAAATAGATTTAAAATCAATTAATTATTTTATGTGTTACTTCAAAACTCATATCACTTATTTTTCCTCTTTTTATATGATGATTAAATAATTTAAAATTTTAAAATTTTAAAATTTTTAATTATTTTTAATTAATATTAATTATATTTTATTTTCTTTCGTATTTTTCATGTGTAAATCAAATATGAAAAAAATCATTTTCTTTAATAATTTTTTACTTTCCTAAATACTTTTTGAAACCAACAACAGCCTTGGAGATTTGAATAAAAAAATAAAATAAAATAAGTGTGTATGTGTGGACCCTGCATTTCGGCTCATGCACTTCCACTCGATGGCGAACTCGCTTTTTATTTGAAAATGATTTATTTTTTTAAAAATGACTTGGAGTCGCCACTTATTTTGATTTTATTTTTAAAAAAGTAAACAAAATAAGAAAGAAAACCCTAAGTGTGACTCCTTATTTGGAAAATGTGGTCCTTGAAAAACCAAATCTGGGCTCGGGGGTCAGGTTACTTATCGGGAAGGTACGGTGAAGACCGTAGCACCCCTCTAAGTTCCTAAAAACGAGTCTCTACTAATAAAATGAGGTAGATGTGACAGTTAATTAGTAGATCAAGAGATACCAAAAATGATCACTCGCATGGGAATCAAGACGCCTGTGAAGAATGGCCAAAATGAGAGTGCATGTGTACCTCAACAGGCAAGCCATAATGCGCTATCAAGAAATGAGGTTAGTGCATAATAATGAACACAAACTATGTCACACATGCCACTAAATAGGGTAAGAAATCATCATATATCACAATGCACTTCACTCAAATCTATTTTTAGAGGAAACATCCACTAACGTTGGGCCCCCACCAAAGCCCAATTTATTTTTGCATGAATCAATTTCACAAATTCCATCGCTTGGAATTACAAAATTTAATTCTTGCTTATTTTAAAAATCAAAGAAAATGCGAAAATTGCTTACCAGAAAGAAAAGAGCAGCAAATTTTATTGGAAAATGGATTTTTGGGACCTAAAAAGAAGATCTAAGGATGAAAAGAAAATTGAGGAGTTAAAATTATTTTTTTTAAAAAAACTAGATTTTGGGAAATTGTTCACAAACTAAAGTTTGGAGAATTATCTCAAACTTAAAGATGGGGAAATAGGAGAATGCCACGTGGCCCCAAAGATGGTCGTGCTAAAGGTGGCCATGAAATGAGTGTTTTCTTCTGGGCCCACTCTGGAGGAATATTTGCAATGAACCCACTTTGAAAAGCAGAGTCAACTTCCGAATTTGTAGCCTTCCAATAGTTCTCTTAAAGATGCCCCCATGTCTCTTGAGATGCATTTCTTGGTACACTGACATTCCCTTGAAGTAGATCTCCTTATGGTTAGCATTTAGTAACCGATTAGTTGCTCCCATGATTAGAAGGAACAAACCCACTTCACCAACACAAGGTTGATCGTCTGGATAGGGAACACCATTTTCATCTAGAATGACAAAGCCTGTTGTTATCACAGTGGTGCTAAATGCTCTGAAAGCTTGCGATGGCAACATGCTTCCTTGGATGTAGCTTGAAGCAAGCTCTATGCCTCCTCAACATTCAATAATAGGTTTGTAATGAGCCCTTGAAGAAAGCCAAAGGTCACCATCAACGTTGGATGTTTCTCCAATGGGAGCAAATGACTTAATCTTTGTCCAATCTAAGCCTTCCATACATCTCATACTCTTCCAAGTCTTCACTACGCTCAGAACAGCACCCAAGATAGTTACCCCCGAATCCTGAACAAAATTTCCAAAGTCGCGGTCAAGAGGAGATCCATCATAGAGAGCTAGAACTACACCGGTTAGAAAGGTTGCATAAAGTATAGAAGGTCCCATCATCCATCCTAAATTTGTGGGCCAACAAAGGACATCTCCAACTTGAATACTGGACTATGCCCATGCATCAGCGGCAGATCGAATTAGAGAAACTTGAGTCCATGGAATAGCTTTAGGATCTCTCGTAGTTCTCCTTTTCCTGTTGCGGGGAGCAAAATCACTTTACGTGGAGCAACTTCTACAACTCGACTAAGTGAAGATATCCTTTGCTTTTTATATTCAAAATGAACTTCATGCACATTCACCATGACTTCTAGCTCATGACCCAGCCAACGTCGTAGAGACTTCTCATTGCTCTGCCCGTTTGTTCCATTTCCATTGGTAATACTTGAGTTTTCACACGCTGAAAGCTTGTGAGTTTCTAGCAACTCTTTTAGCCTCTTGACGGCCATAGTGGCTAAACCTGTGTGCGTGCGAGCTCGGGATGGAATGGCTTATTGGAAAACTGTGTGGGGATTGTATCTTCTATCCTTACCATAGCATACGGAGGCCATCGAGTATGGAAGGCATCGAGGTAAGGAATAAGCATGTGCGGGCTGCGCATTGCATGAGAAAGAATGGGAAGAAATTCGAGTGAATGAAGTAGTGAGAATGATAGACTTAGAGGTTGAGCCAAAGGGAAGGGTGGTGAGATTAAGTGGGTTTATAGGGTATTGAAAGAAGTGGTTTCGATGGTGGAATTCAAGATAGATATATGGGACATGGCGATGAGCATGACGGGCATGAAATTTAGGAAAGTGATGAGTCGAATATGGGCACATGCATGGGACTTCATGTATGTGAGAAAATGGAGGAAATGAGCCAAAAATGGAGAAAACGGGTATGAAGAGTTCGTTAGGTGTGAAGCGATGGGTTTGATGGAGGATAGGATGGATGAGAGATGAAGTTGAAGTGGGTTAGAGAGTATTAAAGAAATGCTAATATGCATGGAAGGTTGGGAAGGATGAGGTGGTGAGCTTGGGTGTGGGTATGGTTATGGGCAAAATGGAATAAGGGGAGGGAAGGGGGGAATGGTGGAGACGTTTGCAAAGGTTCATGTGGCCATGCAAACATGTGGGGCATGGGTTTAATGGGTATAGGTGATGATGTAGAGAGAAAAGTGGGTTAATGGGCGTTAGAAAATGGGTATGGAGATGACGTATTTAGTGGGTTTGGAAATGATAGAAAAGTTGGTGAGGGAGGTGAGTTTATGGGATTAGGAGTCGAGTGGAGCTAAAAATGGTAAGGAAAAATGGGTTCGATGATGGAACCAAATGCAGCAATGGGCATGACGGATAGGTGAGAAGGGTGTGGGTTGCCATTAGTGGAATGGATGGAGAAAAGTGTGAGAGGAGTGGGATGACCATGCACGCATGGTTGAGCTTCTTAGCATTCCCTACATGGATAAGAGCGATTCATCTTGCTGCATCTAGAGTTATCCTCAAAAATCACCTTGTAAGTTGCCAAATGTACCCTTTCCCAATACCTCAGCATAAGCCCTCGATGAGTCTTCTAAGTCAAATATAGAGATTACAGCTTTTTGCAACTTTCCTGAAAACCCATCACCTCATTTTCCTTTTGGACCACAAACTATCAGCAGGAGAATAAAAACCACAAGCATGGCTCCCCTCATTTTCACCAAGCTCCAGATCTAACAACTCACCAAACATAGCACAAATGTAGGAGTAGCAACAAAGACAATAACTAGAATGAATGATGAGGATTAAGCAAATGCAAGAACATGAAACACATAATGGTACAGAGCCTCATTTTTGGTAATGCCCATGAGCTCAAGATGAGTGAGATTAACAAAGAAAATAAACAAGTGGCTCATATATCAAGTTCATAAATGAACTCATTCATCAATCTTGTGCAGAGGAAAGGCAAGGAAAACCCAAAAAAAAAAATGAAGCATGCACACAGAAGACTAGATTTAACCATGACAAACAGGTGGCTCTTCCTATCCACACCAAAACAGAAAATTGATGCTCAAGAAGACGACTTAAAATGAGGATAAAGTCGTGCAAAAATGAGACAACAAAGAAGCAATAGTTGCCATACCTAGAAAAGCTCTTCTCAAGCAACTCTCTCCTCCCCTCTGTGAAACTCTGTTTTTTTTCTCCTCTTCAAGCTCTCTACCCCTCAATTCAAAACTCTCCCTTGTCTCCTCGAACCCGTTCCTTGCTCTCAAAAAACGTATTTTTCTCCTTCAGAAAAAATCTCCTTTTCCCAAGCTATCACTCTACCTCTCTGTAACTAGCCATCTTTTGTTCAGTTGTCCTTCATTTCCAAACGGTTGTGTCTCCTTTCTTCTCAGTTGTCCCCTCTGTACCAAGCAACTCGCCCATCAGCCGCTTTTCTTTCACTTCCAATCATCTTCCTCTTGGCTGCTCATGAATAGCTCACTCATCAACTGCTTTCTTTCACTCCCAGTCCTATCCAGCTGCCCCATACAGCCTATTCTCGGGTTGATGAAGAAGAAGAAAAAAAGAAGAAAAAAGAAAAAAGAAAAACAAGAGAAATGTCCCCCATATGAGGGGGTCTACAATATGACATTTCTTTAAAAAATAAATTTTATTTTTTAAATAAATAAAATATGTTTTTATAAAAAAAATAAGTTTTATATGAAATATATATTGTGGACCCAGCATTTCGGCTCATGAGTTTCCGGTCGATGGCGAGCTCAATTTTATTTGAAAATGATTTTATTAATTAAGAAAATGACTTGGAGTCGCCACTTATTTTTGTTTTATTTTTAAAGAGTAAACAAAATAAGAAAGAAAACCCTAAGTGTGACTCCTTATTTTGGAAAAGGTGGTCTGTGAAAAACCAGATCGGGTTCGAGGGTCAAGTTACTTATCAGGAAGGTACAATAAAAATTGTAGCACCCCTCTAAGTCCCTAAAAATGGGTCTCTACTAATAAAATGAAACAATCATGGCAATTGATGAGTTAATTAATGAATACGCAGAACGATCATGCACATATGAGAATCAGAACATGCATAGAGAATGACCAGGATGCGAGTAGATATGTACCTGGGCGACGAGCCACAATGAGCTATCAAGAAATGAGATTAGTGCACAAATAATGGTCATAAAACATAGTTCACGTGCCACTAAATCGAGTACGAAATCATCATATATCACAATTCAATCAAATTGATTTTCAAGAGAAACATCCAATAATGTTGGGCCCCCACTAAAGCCGAATTTATTTTTGAGTGAATCAATTTCATGATTTCTATCACTAAGAATTATGAAAATAAATTCACACTTATTTTAAAACATTTTGAAAATCAAAGAAAATTCGAAAGTGGCTCGCCGGAAAGAAAATGACGGCCATATTTTATCGGGAAATAGGTTTTTGGAACCTAAAAACTCCAAGGAAGAAGAAAAATGTGGAATTAGGATTATTTAAAAATCAAAATTTGAAGATTATTCACAAAAGAGGGTTTGAGTCGAAGATGAGGAAACAGTAGGTAACATGTGGCCCGAAAGGTGGCCATGCATATGGCACACCATGCAATGAGTGTTTCTTCCTGCAGCTTCTCTTTCCAGTTTTCTCCTCTCTGGTCTACAACTCTCTTAAGAGTTTCTTGGATCCTAAACATCATTTCCTCAAGCCCGTAAAAGTGTATATAGATTCCACCATTCAAGAGCTTGAAAATCTCATCACTATTCCTCAATCTTATTCTGAACCTGCATCGTGCCTCCATTCTTGCTCTTTTGTCTTCTGATAAGAACCATGTTTTATCTAAACTGACCTAGATAGTCTTTGAGATACTTGATGAACTCATCTTCATAGAGGAGACTGCCAGTATTGCAGCAGTTATAAAGACACTCAATACTTTCTTGAAAACATCGCCACTAAAGATTGAACTTGGTTCCCCCAAACCATTCCAAGCAACAATTATCATGGCCCGTAAGCACAAATGAAGAAACTCCACATTCTATCAAAGCTTCTGAAAATATTCCAAGAGGAACGTATCTCAACAAAATTAACTTTTCCCATCCAGCGCTCTCTGGTAGTTGGTTTGCCATCCCCATTTCTTTCGCAATGGATCTCTTCTATAGGCAGATAAAAGAAATCGGCATCTGCACGCATTGGCCAACCTAGTCGGAAGCAATCAACTGGCCAGAAGTATTCATTTAAATCATCATAGTTCCTCCATTGGGAATGCTTAGATTTTTCCCTTTCGTTCCTATCAACTTCCTTTGCGATCACTTCATAGATAGGAGTAACCACTTTCTTTAAGAAAACCTCTTCTTCACCTCCACAGGCTGGTTTCACATGTTCACCTGTCATGGGACTGACATTCCCAGCCAGCATACCATACAGCTCAAATGCCATATGATGATCAATATATGACAGGCATTCTGGCATGAATCTTAAGTTTGTAGCTGCTCCCCAAATGAGAAGATATAAGCCCATGTACAATAGTTTGCGATGCTGCATTTCCTGCTGTATAGTTGGTAACCAAAGACTGCTTTTCTGATCCAAGTACTTGCACCATTTTTTTGTAATTCTTGAACAGTTTCTCCATCACTTCTGTCAGTGCGCGTTCATCCAACTTGGGTTGTTGATCAGGCTTAGGAAACTGTCGTATCTGCACATTTTCAAGTAATAAAATCAAATGTTCCCTTTTACTGGCCACGTTATCCTTCTGAAATCTAAACATTGCCTGTAGCCAGTCTAGAATGTCTTCACCGTTTTTCTTCTTGTAATCCCGTGGCCATGGAAGACCCCTTGTGTTACGAGGAGCATAAACAGCAACTTGAATATCTGGATATCTCATAATTGCCTGGTTTGCACTATCAGGATCAAGAGGAAGAATATTGTAAGGGACATATATCTCTGTCTTCTCCGCAACCTGATTTTGAGCTTCTAAAATCTCACGATCAACTTCAGTAGCCTGAGTATGATAAACAGCTTCCAAAACCCCAAATAGAACATTAGTGGTTTGATATGCTTTTGTGAACTGTGCCAGATCAACTTCATTGGCAGCATTTTGTAAAGCTGGGATATATTTTTTTGTAGTGATGCTGATGAAAAAAAAACTCTGCATGAGCTGGTCTTATTTCAACATTCACAGCACCAGTCTTCAGAAAGGCGTGTTCGCTTTGGTGGAAACCTCGATGTAGAGAGAACATGGATTCGGCAATTGGGTCTCCTCAACCTTAGCAGCTTTGGTGAAACGATCCCCATTTTCTTCAACGGAGATGTTGAGGACGAGCTTCTGAACCCTCACCAGATATGAGAGTTTGCTCTTCGAAATCAATGAAAAGGTGAGTTATGGAGATACAGCCACGGGGTAGCACAAATCAGTGGGAAATTGACAGTGGGTATGAAGGGTATTAAGGAGGATGAACGTGCATGTAGAGCAACAAGCAGGTATGGTACACGGTGTGAATATATGGGTACGGTGGGCTTTAAAGATATGGGTATCCTTAGTGAACTAGGTAGTGAGAAAAAAAAAAATGATTGGTGAGTGTTGAAAGATGTGGTGAAATGGGACGGGTTTGCAAGTGTTGAATGGGGTTGCGGGTAGTAAGAGAAAGAAGTATGATGGGCATGAGAGACGTGCTGGACAAGGAATATGATTCTTGGGTGGTGGCAAAAGTGGGTACGAAGGGTGCAGTAGGTATGAAGCAATGGGTTGTGTAGGGACCCATCCCTGATGACACGTGGCACGCGTCCCCTGACGATACGTGGCACGTGATCCTATCCGGAGTATCCACATCCGGATTTCCCCAAAAGTACACGTGGCGCGCTTTCCTATCCGGACCCCTGAAATAAAGAGCACACGGGACTCGCAAAACATCCTATCCGGACCACCGCCATTACTCATCCGGCGACCTTTCATATTCTACCCGGATATGTTCATCCAGATCACTGGCCAAGCCAAGCATGCCTCACTACGTCATTCTGACATCCTGTCACAAATCATATCCCAGTACCTGCAGAGTGAAAAGACAGAAGTGACAGCAAGTCACTTCTCACGATCTCTGACAGCCGTTCATAGGATGAGGATATCCCTGCCACCACCTAGTGGCATCATGGTAAACCAAAAAGCCTTCCATCATTTATGGAGGAGAGAGAATTTCCAAAGAACTATATATACAAACCTTCGCGCAAAGAAGAAGGTAAGCCTTTCAATACCAAGTAAAAGGCCAACTATGCCAATTGCTTTTATCTCTCTTTCCGTGGCTGACAAAACCATCGGAGGGTGTGTCCGGACACCCTGTCCGGACGCCTTTTGCAGGAGCAACTGAATCAGGAATCACAGTTGAGATCGTACGTCCATCCATTTGGCAACTATGTGGATCATTGAGAATACGAGGCCTCAACATTGGCGCCGTCTGTGGGAAACTTTTTCGCTGATTCAGTAACTAGCAAAGATGGCCACGCCCTCCCAAAGCCGTTCATCTGGTAGAGGAGAGGAAGACAATTCTGAATGGCGCTAAGCCATCGAAAGAAGGCAATTAGCAAGCGAGCGACAACTGCAAACTCTCCTCCAGGAGACGACAAGGTTAAGAGAGGAAAATGCAATATTGCGAATCCAGGCATCATCGACGGGGCCACCCCGTCGTCAACACTCTAGAGGCCAAGTAGCCAACTCAAGGCCTCATCTGGAGTCGATCTACCCCGGAACAGCGGAGGCAATCCCTGAAACACGCAACGCTAGGCCGCAGGAGCCACACACACCCATGCCTCGAGCTCCCCGTGAAGAGAGCTCAGATTCCACTCATTTCTCGTCAAAGAGACGGCGTGACAGAAGATCCCAGTTATCGGGCGCTATACGTGCGAGACTAGGACCCCAGCAGCCTGGCAGGCCCAAGCCACCAGCAAACACCACAAGGGGAGTGCACCATGACCCTACGGTCACCCCCATACCACAAAACGTTCTCTCGCACCATGACCCCTTGGTCACCCCCATGGTGCAGAACGTTCCACCGCACCAAGCGGTACGATCCATTGGGAAAAATCCCCCGAACGAGCCACCCATCGGCTCTATTAGCAAAAGGCTGGATGACATGCTCTCCACGCCTTTCTGCTCTCATATCATTCATTACGAGCCCCCAAGGGGGTTCCTCGTACCAAAGTTCTCCACGTACGATGGGTGCAGTGACCCCTTCGACCATATCATGCATTATCGGCAGCTCATGACCCTCGATATAGGCAACGATCCGCTGCTGTGCAAGGTATTCCCTGCCAGTCTACAAGGACAGGCCCTCTCATGGTTCCATCGCCTACCTCCTAACTCGGTGGACAATTTCAGAGACCTTTCAGAAGCTTTTCTAGGACAATACCTGTGCTCCGCTCGGCATAAACAGAACATCAGCACCTTGCAAAATATAAAAATGAAGGATAATGAATCCTTGAGGGAATTCGTGAAACGATTTGGCCAAGCCGTCCTACAAGTGGAAGCTTGCAGCATGGACGCTGTCCTACAGATCTTCAAGCGAAGCATCTGTCCAGGCACTCCATTTTTTGAATCACTAGCTAAGAAACCTCCCGTGACGATGGACGATTTGTTTCGACGTGCGAACAAATATTCCATGCTTGAGGATGACGTACGGGCAGCCACCCAGCAAGTATTGGTTGCCGGACAGCCGTCCAAAGGGAATATAGAAGGAAGCGTTAAACTTCCGGACAGGCCAAGGCCATCCGATCGAAGGCAAGAAGGGCCAGGCCGCTCGGAAATGCCACCCCTCACACCACTCTCTATAACTTATGAGAAGCTTCTCCCTATGATCCAAAGCATGTCCGATTTCAGGTGGCCCAGACCCCTCGGATCGGACCCATCCAGGAGAGATCACAGCAAAAAATGCGCTTACCACAAGGAGCATGGCCATACTACGGAGACGTGCAGAAGCCTCCAGTATTTGGTGGAAAGGCTTATAAAGGCGGGACATTTAAGGCAATACCTCCGCTCAGATGCCAGAGATAGAGACGCCTCCCGGAGCCGCGACTCTGGAGCCCCCACGGTTCCAGCCACCCCCAAAGCCGTTATAAACTACATCAATGGAGGTCCGTCGGATGAAGAGATAAATTCCAAACGAAAGAGGCAAAAATTATTACGAGAGGCAATGGTACGTGAGCGCGTCAACTCCATCCGACCTAGGATAACTGGAGGAAGCCCTCACCCCATAGACGGAACAATCACTTTTCCACCAGTAGACCCCACACGGATATTACGTCCGCACCGCGACGCCCTCATTCTATCCTTAAGGATAGACAAATTCGATGTAAGACGCATCTTAGTTGACCCAGGCAGCTCAGCTGACCTGGTACAAGCATCAGTCGTAAGCCACATGGGACATAATTTAGTCGGTCTCGAAAACCCTGGGAGAATCCTGTCCGGATTCAACGGGGCATCAACCATTTCCTTAGGAGATATTGTGCTACCAGTTCAAGCCGGCCCAATCACTCTCAACGTCCAATTTTCGGTGGTACAAGATTTGTCACCCTTCAATATTATCTTGGGGCGCACATGGCTGCACGACATGAAAGTCATCCCCTCTACATATCATCATATGGTAAGTTTTCTTACTGAGGGTGGGCAAATCAACCTGTACGGCAGCCAGCTAGCTGCTCGCCAATACTACCAGATAGCAAGAGAATTCGGGACCAGTCAAGAGAATGAACCTCTCCCTGAGTCCACGCACGCACTCGACCAATAGCAGTCACCGTGCCCGACGGACAGAGATCCCCCGGTAGCAGATCCCTTGCAAACAATCCAAATTTCGGAAGAAGATGCTCACCTTACTCATATCAATTCCCTCTTAACACCTGAAGAAACCCAGAACATCCAAGACGCCCTCCGACAAAACCATGACATTTTCGCATGGGCGCACTCTGATATGAAGGGGATTCATCCATCAATAGTCTCTCACAAACTTAACGTTTTACCAACAGCGAAACCCATCCGGCAGAGGGTTAGACGTTTCCACCCGGACAGACAAAAAATCATCCGGAATGAGATCGACAAACTACTGGAGGCCGGATTCATCAAAGAAGTAGGATTATCCGGACTGGTTGGCAAATGTAGTAGTGGTGCCTAAAAAAGAAGGCAAATGGCGGGTCTGCGTTGACTACACCAACCTCAATAAAGCATGTCTGAAATACAGTTTCCCCTTGCCACGAATAGATCAAATTGTGGACTCCACTGCTGGGCAAGGGATGCTCTCCTTCCTGGACGCTTTCTTCGGATATCACCAAATCCCCATGGCCCCGGATGATCAAGAGAAGACAGCCTCATAACGCCACACGGACTTTATTGTTACAAAGTCATGCCATTTGGCCTCAAGAATGCTGGCGCTACTTATCAAAGACTGATGACAAAGATATTTAAACCACTAATCAGCCGTACAGTAGAGGTATATATCGACGATATCGTGTCAAAAGCAAAACCCGAGAGGAGCATGTTCTCCACTTACAAGAAGTTTTCGCCTCCTAAGAAGTTTGACATGAAGCTAAACCCCTCTAAATGCGCCTTTGGCGTAAGTGCTGGAAATTCCTGGATTTATGGTCAGTCAAAGGGAATAGAGGTTAGCCCAGATCAATCAAGGCAGTCATAGAAACACCACCCCCCAGGAACAAGAAGGAAGTACAACGCCTCACAGGCAAGCTTGTCGCCCTAGGGCGTTTTATAGCCCGTTTCACCGATGAGCTACAACCCTTCTTCTTGGCAATCCACAAAGCGGAGCAATCGGATGGACGGACAACTGTCAAAACGCTTTCGAAAAAATTAAACGGTGCCTCATGCAACCACCCATCCTAAGCAGCCCTCTCCCCAGAGAAAAATTGTATATGTACCTGGCTGTCTCAGAGTGGGCAATTAGCGCTGTCTTATTCCGCTGCCCATCGCCAAGGAGCAGAAACCCATCTACTACATAAGCAAAGCGTTAGCAGATGTAGAACCAGATATTCAAAGATGGAATTAACGGCCTTAGCACTTCGAAGTGCCGCCCAGAAACTCCGACCCTATTTCCAAGCACACCCGGCGGTCGTGTTAACTGACCAACCCCTTCGCAATATCCTACACAAGCCGGACCTAACCGGAAGAATGCTTCAATGGGCCATAGAATTGAGTGAATATGGAATCGAGTTCCAACCCAGATTATCCATAAAAGGCCAAGTGATGGCTGACTTCGTGCTGGAATACTCTCGAAGGCCCTCCCAACACGAGGAGCCAAGCGAAAAACAATGGTGGACTTTGCGGGTTAATGGGGCTCCCGGTCGTCCGGATCCGGGTAGGACTCCTGTTGCAATCCCCAACCGGAGAATATTTGGAGCAAGCCATCCGGCTGGGATTCCCCGCCTCTAACAATGAAGCAGAATATGAAGTCATCTTAGCCGGATTGGACCTCGCTCTGGCTCTATTCGTCTCGAAACTCCGAATTTATAGCGATTCCCAACTTGTGGTAAGACATGTTCAGAAAGAATATAAAGCCAATGATGCACGCATGGCGCGATACTTAAACAAAGTAAGGGACACCTTGCAGCGATTCACCGAATGGACGATTGAGAAAATCAGGCGGACTAAAAACTCGCGTGCCGACGCCCTAGCAGGCATAGCCGCTTCTCTTCCCGTCAAAGAAGCTATACTATTGCCTATATATGTGCAAGCCAAGTCTTCCGTCGTCGAAACCTCCACTTGCCATACCATTGAGGAAAGCAAAACAGACGACAAAGGCTGGATGAAAGCCATCATTGAGTACCTCCGGACAGGCACCCTGCCCGAAGACACTAAGCAAGCACACAAGATCCGGGTGCAAGCCGCCCGCTTCACCCTAATAGGGGAGCATCTGTACAAGCGATCCTTTACAGGTCCCTACCTCAGATGTATAAATCATTCAGAGGTGTTGTACGTATTAGCTGAATTGCACGAGGGAGTATGCGGAAATCATGCCGGAGGTCGGTCTCTGGCGCACAGGGCCCATTCACAAGGTTATTACTGGCCACGATGAAAAAGGATGCGGCGGCATATGTTAAAAAATGTGACAAATGTCAAAGGCATGCCCCCATTCAGCACATGCCGTCAGGAGAACTGAAAACAATCTCAGGACCTTGGCCCTTCGCACAATGGGCATGACATAGTAGGACCTCTACCAGCCGCACCTGCCCAGAAAAAATTCCTGCTTGTAGCCACGGATTACTTCACTAAATGGGTAGAAGCTGAAGCCTATGCCAGCATCAAAGATAAAGATGTCACCAGGTTTGTATGGAAAACATCATCTGCCGCTTTGGAATCCCCCAGACCATCATAGTAGACAATGGCCACAGTTTGATAGTATCGCATTCCGGAATTTTTGTTCAGAACTAAACATCCGAAACTCATACTCTACGCCACGATATCCCCAAAGCAATGGTCAAGCGGAGGCCACAAACAAAACGCTAATCACTGCCTTAAAGAAAAGACTCGAGCAAGCCAAAGGAAAGTGGGTGGAGGAACTACCCGGCGTCCTGTGGGCTTATCGAACCACACCCGGACGTCCAACAGGAAACACTCCCTTCGCCTCGCATACGGTATGGACGCAATCATTCCTACTGAAATAGGTTTACCCACTGTCCGGACCGAGGTAGAAAGGGAGACTGATGCAGATACAGAGTTAGGAAGAAACTTAGACTGGGCGGACGAAGTAAGAGAAACTCAGCCATCCGGATGGCAGATTATCAACAAAGGCATCAGCCCACTACAATCGCAAGTAAGGCCCAGAAGCTTCAAAAATGTACGTTGGTCCTTAGAAAGTTTTTGAAAATACTGCTAACATAGGAGTAGGAAAAATTCCAAGCCAACGGAAAGCCCCTACATAGTGTCTAAAGCAAATGAAAGTGGAGCCTATCATCTACAAGAACTAGATGGAACCCCATTGCAGCGACCATGGGAATGTATCTAATCTAAAGCAGTATTACCAATAAAGGATGAGACAAAATGAAGAAGTATATTTTATTGATACTTGTGTGAAAAGAATCACATACAAAAAGTCTCCGGACTACAAAATGCAAAGAAAAGATAGCAGTAAAATTCTTTACAAAGAAAAGACCCTCATTGAGCAGGTTTGCGACGCAGCTTCTCCTCTTCACCCGGAGGAATTGAAGGACATCCCGTTTGATTCCATGCTTCTTCATACAGCAGCGATAGCCAAAGAAATATTTCATCAACTTGCTTCTGTACTCCGCTTCAAGTTCCTCCCTTTCCGCAGCAAACTCACCCTCCAGCTCTTCTTTTGCGCTGATAAGCGCAACTGCAACTCTTCTCTTGCCTCTTCTCAATAGACACCTCTGTCCGGAGTTGCCTTACCTCCCTCCTCAAAAGAGCCATCTCGTCCTCCGTCTCAAAAAGGCGGGCTTCCATAAAATCCTCCCTGCTCTTTGCCTCAGCAACTCCTCTCGAAGAACCTCGTTCTCCTCTCGAGTAGTAGATGAACTGCTTCAGCCTGCCCAGTCTCAAACGCAACTTCTCTTCATCGCTCTTTCGCTGAGACACGAAGATTTTGTGTAATCAGCAGTCTCCAGCAGGTCAGAAAGAAGATCACGTTGATGAGCCATGCCGCGAAGGCCACTCACCAGCT
Organism: Vitis riparia; assembly: GCF_004353265.1. Classification (NCBI taxonomy): domain Eukaryota; kingdom Viridiplantae; phylum Streptophyta; class Magnoliopsida; order Vitales; family Vitaceae; genus Vitis; species Vitis riparia. The sequence continues at coordinate 17,719,935 of NC_048445.1, forward strand.
GCAGGAAAATACTCAAACAAAGAAAGACCAAGTTACAAAACCATGTGACAAACGCATCATATGACAAAGAAATCAAGCACAAATTATACCATCTCTACTGTCTCGAACATCTTGGCTGAAGGCACTCCAACGTCAGATCGGAAGGAATCTGTTTTAGCTTCTCTTCCATCTCCGCATAGCTAAAAGGGCTAGCAGAGTTGAAAGTGCATCATCAAAAAGACTCCCCTCCAAGGTGGCATTGGAAGTGATTCCTCATCCGGGACCATGGCTTCAGCATTCTCAACAGGCTGGGTCTCTTTGGATGAACCTCATCTGGCACCAACACTGGGGTGGCTGGGTTTTCTTCCGCCATCTCCGCCTCATTGCCTTCCGGGTGACCCTCCTTGACGGATGAGCAGCTACCTCGATGCTTTCTAAAACCGACCCTCAAGCCGCCTAGCGAGGCCAATTTCAAGTCACGTACCGGATGCGACCTTCTCCTGGTTGGCCCCCTCACAGTACAAAGGCACGAGGGCTCGGCCCATGAGAAGGCAACCCCTGGTTATCCGCCCCCATTTCTCCTGTTGGGGTGTCGCAGGAGGCAAGGTCGCAGCGCTAGAGACCAGGGCCGCAGCCACATCCGGATGAGGGGAGCCGGGTTGATTTATTGAAGGCGCTTCCTCAGTCAGAAGAGCCATCCGAACGTCCGGCGCCATTGAGGCCCGAAAGGTTTAGGCCCTAATAAATTCAAAACCGCTTGAGACAAAGGCGGGAGAGGATTTTCCGACTCTTGTATTGTACATCCTTTTCATAGCCAATGGGAGGCGGTACAAACTCCTTCGGAGGAGTTGGGATTTTCACTGTCTTTCCCTTCTTCTTCTTACTCAGCTTCCTCTTCTTTTTCGCTGGAGCATCAACAGGTGGAGAGGACGCGGACCGTTTCCCACCCGGAGCCTTCCGCAAGAGCCCCTCTTGTCTTTTCCTCTCTCCGCTTATTGAGACGGGCCTTGCGTGTCCGGGCATCTGCCTTCCGCGCCCTCTCATAGAAGGAAGTCTTCAAGGGTGAAATGCTCCCCAGCTACCACTTCTTCAGGCAGCCGCCTCGGGAGTATGTTCACCACGTATGCCTGAGCCCCTGGACGACCAAGCGGAGTTCTGCGCAGAAAAAAGCAGCTCACAACTCCTCGGCCGACGTGATTTTGAAAAGCCTCTTCAAACGAGTTGAACGAGGCTTCTCCACCCAATCCACCAGTTTTCCCCTTTTATTCTGGCCTGCACCCAAGCAAGCAAAATATGTCAACCACCTAAACAATGCTGACTTACAAACCACGCAAAAACAGCAAGTAGCCTAGTTATACCTGGAACCTTCAGCGACTGGTTGGGAACAAAGGCCTATCCGGAGCTCCGCCAAACCTGCCCATACGCCCTTGACCAGTACCTGTCCCTTGGCGGCCCTTTTAGTCGAATCCGGCAGGTTGGTCACCATTGCAGAATGGAAGGCTGGCGACGAAGCTAAAGATATTACTCTTCACCTTCTTGATCGAATAAACGAAGAGAACCTCCAATAGTGAGAGGTCCAAATTAAACAACATACTTAGAATGCTGCACCCCATCAGCACCCGAATCATTTGGGATGTGCATACACTGGAGGAATTTGGGTGAAATGCAGAAATTCCTTGACCAGAGACGGGAGAGGGAACCGGAGTCCAGCATTGAACTGCTCCTTGGTAAAAAAGATCGCGTTATCTTCCGTTTCTCAGGCAACACGCCCTCTCCATCAAAGAGTTCCACAGATACACCATTGGGAATACAAAACCGATCGCAAAATTCCTTCACGTTCAACTTTTCCACAGATTTCTCAGCACGAGATCACCAGACGAGCGAGGTGAAGAACTTCCTTGTTAGCAAACATTTTTTAGCCTAAAGATGCAGCAGAATCTGCATGGAAGAAATCCAACAAGTCAAACAAAATGCATCACCCCACAAAACCTCAAACCCTACCCCACAGAAGATTCAATACCCCACCAAAAGCGCAGGGGGGCAACAGAAACCCCAAACATATCTGAAATGCAGAAAACCCTAGAAGCTAACATCAACAGTCAGTCGCCCAAACAGCTTTTCCAAGCAAATTAAAAAACCGAGAAAAGAGAATACAAGAAGGAGAGAAACCAGAATAGCATACGTACCAAATGTAAACTGGAAAGTATGGACAGAAATCGCAAATGCAGTCGCCGTCACAACCTGAATGCTGTCGATACACTCACAAGCGAAGACACGCAGTAGGCAGATGAAGCAATAACAGAGAAAATGCAGTAAGAAAAATGCAACGGGAGGCCACCGGCTGCTATTTATAGGAGACAGCCCCTCGTATTCCAAACGTTTAGCAAACGCTATCATTAAACCGACACATTGCCTAGGGAATACCCAGAGACTGGCTCGCCATAAATGCTCTCCTGTCTCTTCGTCCCCGCTCGCCACGTGGTCCAATGAGCACAAAAAGCAAGCTTCGGTTTCAAAAGGCAATCATTCTTTTTTAACCCGCCCATTTTGCTAAAGCAAAATCGACAAGTTAAAAAGGGGGCATTGTAGGACCCATCCCTGATGACACGTGGCACGCGTCCCCTGACGATACATGGCACGTGATCCTATCCGGAGTATCCACATCCGGATTTCCCCAAAAGTACACGTGGCGCGCTTTCCTATCCGGACCCCTGAAATAAAGAGCACACGGGACTCGCAAAACATCCTATCCGGACCACCACCATTACTCATCCGGCGACCTTTCATATTCTACCCGGATATGTTCATCCGGATCACTAGCCAAGCCAAGCATGCCTCACTACGTCATTCTGACATCCTGTCACAAATCATATCCCAGTAACTGCAGAGTGAAAAGACAGAAGTGACAGCAAGTCACTTCCCACGATCTCTGACAGCCGTTCGTAGGATGAGGATATCCCTGCCACCACCTAGTGGCATCATGGTAAACCAAAAAGCCTTCCATCATTTATGGAGGAGAGAGAATTTCCAAAGAACTATATATACAAACCTTCGCGCAAAGAAGAAGGTAAGCCTTTCAATACCAAGTAAAGGCCAACTGTGCCAATTGCTTTTATCTCTCNTTCCCAGCCAGCATACCATACAGCTCAAATGCCATATGATGATCAATATATGACAGGCATTCTGGCATGAATCTTAAGTTTGTAGCTGCTCCCCAAATGAGAAGATATAAGCCCATGTACAATAGTTTGCGATGCTGCATTTCCTGCTGTATAGTTGGTAACCAAAGACTGATTTTCTGATCCAAGTACTTGCACCATTTTTTTGTAATTCTTGAACAGTTTCTCCATACCAAAGACTGCTTTTCTGATCCAAGTACTTGCACCATTTTTTTGTAATTCTTGAACAGTTTCTCCATCACTTCTGTCAGTGCGCGTTCATCCAACTTGGGTTGTTGATCAGGCTTAGGAAACTGTCGTATCTGCACATTTTCAAGTAATAAAATCAAATGTTCCCTTTTACTGACCACATTATCCTTCTGAAATCTAAACATTGCCTGTAGCCAGTCTAGAATGTCTTCACCGTTTTTCTTCTTGTAATCCCGTGGCCATGGAAGACCCCTTGTGTTACGAGGAGCATAAACAGCAACTTGAATATCTGGATATCTCATAATTGCCTGGTTTGCACTATCAGGATCAAGAGGAAGAATATTGTAAGGGACATATATCTCTGTCTTCTCCGCAACCTGATTTTGAGCTTCTAAAATCTCACGATCAACTTCAGTAGCCTGAGTATGATAAACAGCTTCCAAAACCCCAAATAGAACATTAGTGGTTTGATATGCTTTTGTGAACTGTGCCAGATCAGCTTCATTGGCAGCATTTTGTAAAGCTGGGATATATTTTTTTGTAGTGATGCTGATGAAAAAAAAAAACTCTGCATGAGCTGGTCTTATTTCAACATTCACAGCACCAGTCTTCAGAAAGGCGTGTTCGCTTTGGTGGAAACCTCGATGTAGAGAGAACATGGATTCGGCAATTGGGTCTCCTCAACCTTAGCAGCTTTGGTGAAACGATCCCCATTTTCTTCAACGGAGATGTTGAGGACGAGCTTCTGAACCCTCACCAGATATGAGAGTTTGCTCTTCGAAATCAATGAAAAGGTGCGTTATGGGGATACAGCCACGGGGTAGCACAAATCAGTGGGAAATTGACAGTGGGTATGAAGGGTATTAAGGAGGATGAACGTGCATGTAGAGCAACAAGCAGGTATGGTACACGGTGTGAATATATGGGTACGGTGGGCTTTAAAGATATGGGTATCCTTAGTGAACTAGGTAGTGAGAAAAAAAAAAGGATTGGTGAGTGTTGAAAGATGTGGTGAAATGGGACGGGTTTGCAAGTGTTGAATGGGGTTGCGGGTAGTAAGAGAAAGAAGTATGAGGGGCATGAGAGACATGCTGGACAAGGAATATGATTCTTGGGAGGTGGCAAAAGTGGGTACGAAGGGTGCAGTAGGTATGAAGCAATGGGTTGGATGGAGACTAGGGTGGAGAAGATGGTAAGCATGGAATGGGTTTAATGGGTTTAATGGGTTTAGAAAGAATTGATGACATATATGGGTGTGGAAAATGGGTATTTACATGGGTATTACGGGATGGCTATGCATGTTGGGTAGGATATATAAGCATGTAGGGTTTGCATGGATATTGAGTCAAGGCGTACTGCTGGAGGAGTAAGAGCAGGGGACTGCACAAGGTGGAGATTGGGATCTCTTGCGAACTCCCTCACCAATGGAGTTGTGAAAGGAAGACCATCTGATTCAACTCTCTTCTTGATATATTCCTTGAAATGAGGTTGGTACTTCCCTGGTTCATTATTCATCAAAGTCTCCATATATGCGCTGTCACGGTCACCACAAATACACTTTCGGTGAACCTTGGCATCAAGCTGTTTGCTATCATTTGAGAGTCCAACAAATCCCTTGTCACTGTGAGGTACATCCAAGCCGTTATTCGGTGTTCCCTTCGGAGCACCAAACATACGATCGCTAGTTGCTATTCTCACAAGTCCAACGTCAAAAAGGGCATGGAATAGCCACCTGCTATCTGTGGGTTCTACGGAGTAAGAGTCGGCAGGCATTATTCCAATAAAAATGGAAATCGTCTCTTTTTGATTGCCTCTAATAAGTAGACCATATAGGACCTCACACACAATGTCATCACTTCTAACATCATTATCAAGCTTAGATCAAACCTTGTATTGTGCAAATACTCCTCCCGTATCATTCTTGAAGAAGATCCCAGTTCATGCATCGGTATGTGTATTGAAGACCATCAGTAATGCCCCTTTATGCCCGCCACAAGGAATAGGCATATCATGCCGAACGTTCCTGAAGCTATCCAAAGGATGAACAATGGACCAGAGGCAGGGCTACCAGCAGCTGGTGAACAGATTGCATCAGAGGCACTAAATATGCCTTTGATACACACAAAGCAGAGCCTGTAGCTTCGACAGCTTCATCAACTTAAACTGCCCAAGCAATCTCATCTGTTTTCCTTGTCCAGTCATCTCCCAAAACTCTGATGCTGAGCTCCTTTAGAAACACTACAATCCCGACAGCTAGCCCAAACATGATACCCTCTCCAAAAGATGCTAGAAATAGAGGGGAAAGTGAAGAAAAAAAGAAGAAGAAGAAGGAAAAAAAACAGAGCATATAGAAGAGAAGATAATGTCGTTAAATCCAAGCTCCATTTCATGAAGATCAAGGAGCTTTCAAAAGAGACTGGTGGGAGGGTCTGAATGAACTTAACACACAAACACAAAGCATAACCAACATGAAACTCATACAGGGGAAAACAGGGACCAAGTAAACAAAAATCAGAATCAGGTTTAACTCGTTAGATGGTCAAAGCAAGCATCTAAATACCAACAAGAAGCATAATGTAACCGCGAAAATGGAGATCCTAAAATGTGAGATATAGTTAAACCTAAACGACTCCCTTCGAACAAAAATTTGCTTGGCTTCCAACAACCTGCAGTCTCTGTTCCTCTCTGTAAAAACTCCCTTGCTCCTTCTCTCTCTGGTAATCTCTCAAGCAAAAGAAAAAAAAATGCCCCCCCGGTTTGCTTGCCTCCCAAGCTACTTTCTCCTCTCACAAACGTCTCTCCATACTCTCTCTGTTACCCAGTTTCTTCAGCTCAAAGAACACCTTAAAAAAAAAACTCTGTAAAAGCACTCACCAAAACCCCTCTCTCCTGGCAGCTTGCTCTCCAAGCCAAGGAAAAAAAAAAACCCCTCAAAGATATCTCCTTCTCTGTGGATGCCGAATACGCTCCTCCTCTCACCTCTATCTTACCTCCCCCAAGTTAACCTCTGACCACCCCCCAAAATATCTCTCCAAACCAGCAACAAAAACACCACCCTTAGCTCACTAACGCCATGCGCCATGCAGCTTTTCAGAATATCTCTTGACAAGTGTCTCATCCTCATTGGTCCTCTAAACCATTAGCTTGATTCTCACCAGCCAACCATGAATGGACATGTGGCTCCTTGAGAGCCCTCGGCAAATAAATATAACCTGTAGAGATGCAAAAGAATGAGCCCGAAACGGGGTCTACAAATATTTTTTTAATTAATTAGTTAAAAGTGATTAAATGACCCAAAGTTTATGAATCTAACTTTCTCTTGTTTTTATTTAAAAAATAACTTTTTTTATATAAATATATTTTATTATTTTAAGATATTTCAAGTATTTACGTATAGATTTTAAATATAACAATTTTCTTTATAAGAAAATGATTATGGTATTTTTTTGTATAAATGAGAAAAAAAAAAAAACGTTAAATTTCAAATTATATATATATATATATATATATATATATATATATATATATATATATATATATATATATATATATATATGAAATAGATGTACATATGGGTAAGGATGAAAATATCGGTAATCACGGATATATCGATAACTTGATTTTACGGATATATCGGAGAAATATCGATGGATATTTTGAAAAAAAAAATTTGTAAGCAAAAAATTGATCATAACTCATGGACATGTAAAAAAAAACCTTGTATTAATATAATTAAAAGTATAATAGATAATTTAAAGTTGTTTTGGTGAAGAATTTGATATATATAGATATATATATATATATATATATATATATATAATACAATTTGCAATATTATACATAATTATATTATATCAGTTGTACTTATACACTCATTATGAAGTTTCATGAAAAACTTATTTTAGTAAATATTAATAATTTATACATATTATTACATAGTTTGAGGTTCAATTCTGACAATTGGATCACATCCAACTTCAATTTGAACCATCAGATGCACAAGGGTTCAAATTGAAATATCAATAAAATATTTTATTTAAGATTTAATTTCTAAAACTTTATTAAAAATATGTGGTAATAACTTTTTTTTATTAACATTAATTTATTTAAATAATTAAAATTATTAATAATTTATCTTATCAAATTAATTTTAATTCATAAAATATCATGATAAAAATGGAAATTTTAATCCGTGATAGTGATTTAATCAAAATAAAGATGGATAATTAATAATTATTTATATAGAGAGTGGAAAATCGTTCTCATGATATGTTTCCTTCTTCTTTTTTAATCTCTACTAAATCTAAAAATAAAAAGGGCCACCCACTTCTCTCACTCGGGCATCCAGAAGCCCTTTTCTGAAGTTGCCCTCCAGACGAGAGAATCCTTAAAAAGGCCCTATTTTCCTCTGCCACTCTCAATCCTCCAGGTACTAATATAATGTTGTTATTTATTTTTATTTTTCTGCAACCCCGTTTGATTCCCAAGAAAATCCATCCCCCATTCGTTTTCCGGGAAAGTTCATCCTCGTTTGATTTCCGAGAAAATCCATGCAAAACCCTTTTTGCTTCCTGTGTTTTCTGGATCTGTTCTAGGGGTCGCTTTGCTTTTGTGCCATTGGATTTAAATTTCACGAACCCTAAATCTACGATTTTTGAGCCAGGCTAAAAAACACAACCTTTGCCTGCAAATCATGATCAGATTTTGTATCCTGTGCGCGGGCTGGACTGGTAGGAAATATCGGGAAATTTCCCGAAAAATCGGAAATAAAATCGGGCGATACAAACCGAAAATTCGCCGATAAATTGTAGTATCCGGCGATTTTTGGAAGATTTTGCCGATTTTTCGCCTGCATCCATTTTTCGGCGAAATTTTCGGCTATTTTAACCGAAATTTGGCGAAATTTCTCCCATCGACATTTTGCCCCCTCTTTCGTATCACCGGCCACCGAAACCCGAAATTTCGGCGAAATTTCGGCGAAAAAATGGAAACTTTCATCTTTGCATATGGGTGTGACCAATCCTAAATGAGAAAATTTGAAACCAACCGGAAAAGAAAAAACAGCAGCGCATTTTTCAGGGCCAGGCGAAACAGGATCTTACAGAAGCACAGCTCGAGCCACGCTCTCCCTCTTCTGACTTCGTGTTCTCTGCTTTTCTCTCGTTTTCTCTCTCTTCTCATGTTTGAGAAGTTCATTTTAGATGTAATGTTAGTGGGTTTTCCTCGGGTTTGATCCAAATTGAACCTTTGAGAAAGAAGAGGAATAAGAAGGAGAATAAAAGGAAGAAAAGAGCTTCATTTTTGAGGTAAAAAACGGGGTTTTGAATTGGGGTTTCAACTAGGTTTACGTGTTTTTGAATCGGGAATTGTGATGCCGTGATTTCATTTTTTGATCATATATTTGATTGTACGAGGATTTGTTTTGTGGGTTTCTGTGATCTCATAAAGTAGATATTTGTGGCTCAGACATATGTAAATTATGTTTATTTTGGTAGTTTTTGAGTTGCATTATTGGTGGGGCTTGTTTGGTTGATGAGATTATGCGGGAAAAGAAAAAGGAGAAAAGAGGCAAGTTTGTTCAGACTGGGTTTTTTTTTTTGAACAGGGAATTGTAGTTCCGTGGTTCACTGAGTGTGTAATTTATGTAGTTTTATCAATGTTACTGTTAAATTGATAGCAGGCTTTGTTTGGTTGATGAGAAAATATGGGAAAAGAAAAGAAAAGAAGAGAATAGAAACTGCAATAATACTAATTCCGTGCCTCTAGCAACTCCAAAACTGCAGTGCGAATGGATGCAATCCCTAAAACCTAGAATGGGAATGAGATGCACATTCTAATTGTACTTCTCAGATGATTAGGTTGATAGTGATCATTTTCTAGCCAAAGAATAAACTTACCACTGTGGTGGGTGTATGCCTCAGCCTCTTGTGGACTGTAAATTTCCCCATTTTCAACTGTTGGCATGGGGAATGAAATAACTTCTTCAGAAATATTTAACTTTTGAAAATAAAAAAGGTGAGCATGTGAGGTTTTGGATGGTTTTGAACTATTGATGACCTTGAATTTTTGAAAACATGAGAAACAAAATTAAATTTTATTTTTTTTAATATTTTCTAAAAATGACCCATTTTCAGGAATTGTGTTCAAAATCATTTTTTTGAAAAAAATGTTGTTGAACATGTTTTCTGTGCACTGTTCATTTTTCTTGTTTATGAAAACAGAAAACAGGACCCATTTCTGCTACCAAACAGGCCTCAAATTTCAAAGTGGCCTCCATTTGTTTTCTTTCAGAGAAGGGAAAAGAATATATGAAGTAGATGGGCAGGAAGTTCGAATGGAACGTAGTTCTTTTTCTTCTCTCTTCAGACCTTGGTTCTATTATTGATTTTTAGTACTTATTTCTACAGAAGAGAAGAGAAGAAGAAAGTGAAAATCAAAGAAAATGGCAGCGAAGCAAATGGAAGAGATACAGAAGAAACTGGGAATGTTAAACTACCCTAGAGCCAATGCACCCGCTCAGTCTCTCCTTTTTGCTGGCATGGAGCGTTATGCCCTTCTTGAATGGCTCTTTTTCCGGTATCTTCCCCCCCTTTCTCAATTATGTCTTGTCTATTTGTTCTTATATTTGGTTCTAGATTTCTTCATTTTTCAGCTTCAGCTATGCTCCGATTGGTTACTGCAAAATGCAGGGAAAGAAAAAGAAAAAAATGGTTTTGAGTCTCATATGTTTCATTATTTGGAACAACTAGAAAAGTTGAAACTCCTCTCAACTGATGTCACTAATACACTCTTTTAGGAACATGAGTTTCCTAATTTTCTTTTGTTTTCCTCCTTACCCTTGGCAACAAAATGAAGAGTTGAGTTCTTTTCCTTGAAGTTCTCTTGCTGGAATATCATTTAACAATTCTATAAACAGAAAAAAAAAAAAAAAAAAAAAAAAAAAAAGCTTTTTTGCCTTTTTAGTGAATTTTTTTTAATCATTTCATGAATCTTTTATACATCAGTTCCAAAACTTAAGACTTAAAACCCAACTGTTGCTAATCTTTTAATGGCCATTCAGTTTGATGTCTTATCTGTTACTAATTTTATTCACAAATTTAAAGTAGCATATTGATAAGAATCTCTTTTACCTCTTGTTTCAACTCTTAACTATAGGCTCTTGGGTGATAAATCACCCTTCTCTCAACAAAATCTGCAAGGGGAAAATGGCATGGATCGAGACGAAGAGACTGCTCGCATCCAATGTAGGTTCCCTTGTATTATATTCTAATCTTTGAATGTATTTTTACAATAGGGATGAAATTTGATCTGGGGTCTAATACATTTCATTATTTTTATTCGGGTTTGCTCAGATGCTTTAATAAGCATCTAGATATTAATCTTAAACTTGAGCTGCTAATAAATCTATGTTGTGAATCACTGATAGGATCCTGGAATGCAATTAAAATGTGTGTTAAAGGTTTGAGTCTTATTCTTTTGCAAAAATGTACATGGTATTGTTGTTTTTAATTAGCCCAAGAACCTGTTACACCTTTGTTGAGTTTCTTACTTCAGGGAGATCATTTTATGGTTGGCTATTTTTTTTTTCCTTTTCCCTTTTAATCTGCCTGTGTTAGTTTAGCTAGTTTGATGTTCTGGAAGTGTATTACTCAAAGAGATAAATTTATGGCCTGTTAAAAGAGTTTTTAAGTCATCATTTCATTTTCTCTGTTGAAAATGCCTGTTAGTATAAGAAAAGGAAAGATATATTTACAACAAATTGACTGGAAAAATCCCTGAATTCAAATACCATCAGTGGATAAATTTTTATTTGTTCTCAAAATAAATGGTATTGCACAAAAATTGTGGGAAGCAACTCAAAGTTTCTAATATATTTTTATTTACTTTGGAAAATAGTGGTTATTCATTTATTTATTTATTTAAATTTTTGCTTGAAAGCGGTGTCATCACTCTGCATGCTAATGTTAAAAAACATTGTTCATTTTGGTCTCTAGCTCCTTGGATATGATGAAACACCAACATATCCAAGGAGTAAGAGAAATATCTCTCAAGAGTTTGGTTAAAGAAATGTGTAAATTTTCTAAAAGCTTAAAATGCTAGGATATGAGCCCATAATGTTGAAAAGACTTGAACTTGAGACCTCTAGTTAAATGTAGCTCTGCTACCTCATTAAACTGCCAATTTCTTATAAGTTTAAGTTGATAGGACATGGGTCCACAATATATACAAGGCTAATAAAATGAAATGAATTTTGGGGTAAACTCTATAATTTTTCATAGCAATGGAGGCTTACTTACATAATCAGCTTTCTAGGTAGCATAGCAAAGTGATGATCAATTAGTGGATTTAACCAAAAATGAATTTCCTGCACATCTTATGTACTGTTATGTTTGAGAGCATAGATTGGTGTAGGTGGGACAACATGAAAAACCATTATATTCTTTTCAAACTTGTAGTAGAAATAATTGTTGAGTATTGAACCTTTATAAGGACTTCAAAACTTAGAAATGTCTTTTCTAGTATTGCACTTGAACTAGTAGTTCTTTTACAACACACATACTCTGCAAGTGTTGTGATGTTTGATTTCTGACTGGGGCCAATCCTCTTTCTGGCTGAAGTATAGTTTTCTTTTCCCTACGCATATTACGTTATTTTTTATCTTACATCATGAATCAAATGTTTTTTTTTCTTTTTTTTTTTTTTTTGGCTCATAAGCAATTTCAAGAGAGGTTGTTGTCCTCCTCATTTCAGAAACCATTTATACATTTCAGTTATAATGTGAAACAAAATGTGGCATGTGATAAAAACTAAAACAGTTCAAGAAAATTCCGCTTCTATTCCACTTCTCAGTCCAGAAAAAAAAAGTGGCATATGATATTTGTGCTTGGTATTGGACATCTAATAAATGTTTTGGACCAAAATCCAGACAATTCTGTGTCAGAAGGTAGGTCTATCCTGACCAATGCTTTACATAAGTATTTGGATCTGATGCATAGAGACATTTGGATGGTTGGGCACATGAATTTTGAAAAAGTATGCCTGGATGTGAGTCTGTGGTCATATAAGAAGAAACAGCTTATCATTCCATTGTTGCCATTGTGTATATGTCTATCAAAATATGCTAGATCAGTGTAATGCATTCTTATGGCAGATAGATTTGTTGTGAAGATTGCATAAGATGCAATTGTTAGATCTTAGTAGTGTATTTTTATGGCTGTTAGAATTTTTATGGAGATACTTTCATCTTTTTTATACAAATGTTTCACTAGAACATTTTTATGCAATTCAGACCATTGCATATAATATCTTGCTGTTTTGCAGATCTGGCAGAGATAGCTAAGTTTCTGGGTATTACCACTACTGTAGATACAGAAGCCATCCAAGTGAGTTGTTCAATTCCTTGTATATGCAGTATTATCTTAACTAATGGTTGTTGCAACATACTGTGAGAACATCAAATATACAGTTTCCACTGTACATTCTTTTCGGCTAAGATACATATGATGGCTACACGGGCATGATAATGACAATAGAAACAGTTGTAATGCAGGTTGACCTTCAAAGCCTATAAAAAATACAGGATGACTTTCAAAGCCGTTAGGATAAGGGCCGTCTTGTGAACAAAGGTGGTGAGATATGTGCAGAAATGATGGGAAGTTTAGAAGAGAATGAAAAGATTGTCAAGAGGAGAAAAACTAGGTGGTCCCTAGGATTTCATGATTTGTTACTCAAAAACTAAACATTTATTACTTTTGATGAAATGCCTTGGGTTGCAGTTTTGCATCTTGCTTCATGTAAAGGAGTTTCTTCAATGAGTGAAACCAGCATACATATACCGAACTTGACTAGTTTGTAATCATGCCTTCTTTGATCACCATTGACATTTTTTTTAACTATGTTTTTATAATATCCGGAGTAAAAAGAAATGCTGATCATACTCTCAATTGGACATCATGTGTTATGACTTTGGTTGCAGGGACGAGGAACCTATGAAGATCGCACAGAAATGCTCCGTCTTATTGTTGATCTTGTGGAGGCAAGCATCTATGCTGATAATCCAGAATGGAGGTTGAGATGACTCTGAGTTTGGTTGTGGTTGATAAGTTGTTTATGTTTGATAATGAAACTTTAATTTTTGTGGAACAAGAGATCCTTTTTTTGATAAGAAATTATTTTGGGGCAAAATTTGTTAAACTTTCAAAATGCAACTTGCTTTCCATCTTTTTTCTCTGGTTTTTCAAAATCACCTTCAATCTGAAATTTGGTTTTATGTTCTGCTTTCTGCAGTGTTGATGAGCAGGTTGCTAAGGATATACAACTAATTGATTCTATTGCTGAGAGACAAGCTCAAATTTTCTCAGAAGAGTGCAAGTTGTTTCCTGCAGATGTGCAGATTCAATCAAAATATCTTTTGTAGGTTTCCCCCCTTCCTGCTCTATTTCCATCATGGATTTGGAATGTATGCACGAATGTGAAATTAAAGCTCCTACAATTTCAGTACTGGATTCACGTTATCTTTGCAACATTTAGCTTCTCCCTGTTTCCTTGAAGCAAGTTAATTTATTGCCTTGAACCTACAAAAACTATAACTATGCAGGACAGAAATAAGTCTAGGATTAAGTTCAATTCTTGTAATATATTTAGTAAGATGCAATTTTAAGAATAAAAAGTGGTTCTAGAGTCTTCTTAGTGTTGAGCTTTATATATTTATTTATTTTTTGGCCAGAAATAAAAATATATTCATTAAAAAGAATATACAAGAGAAGGATGAGAAATCCTTCCTTAATTACAAAACTTGATCAAAACAGAGGATAATGAATACAATCCAATAGACATCAAAATGTCTCGACATTGCTATTTTAACCCTTTTGATCTGCATATCAAAATCTAATCAAGTTGGACGATGTTGAGAGGAATGCCCTTCAAAGCTGTAGAAATTCATCTGAATGTTGAGCTTTATGGTCTTATAAACATCAAAATAATGAAGGCTAATAGAAAAAAGAAGTTTGTTGTTATCTTATCACTTTAAAATTGTGCATATAAGAAGGGTATATTGAATGAGGGCCTAGAGACATCTTATTCTTCTTTTTCATTCTTCTCTTCTTCCTTAATCCAGTCCCAACAAAGTCATGATATTCTAAGAGCTGCATTACTTTCTCCAAGTCCCTGAGAATGAGATGTTTACCTATTGTTAGTCAGGCATAGTCTTGTCAGAGAAAGACCTGTGCATCTGTTTGTTGATGACCATCAATTTAGCCCACCCCACTGGATAACCTAAAGATTGCTGCTGGAACATAATTTTAATAGGAACTGGCCATCAGGTATTCTGCCTAGTTAGAACTTTTTGACATCATCTCCTATTAATTCTATTTTATAAGCATGCAAAATCTTGCATTTTCCATTTTATTGAAAGCATAGAAGATTATTTCCTTGCTAAATTTATTTAATTCAAGGATGCTTGATTTCAATTGGCTGTAAAATTTAGAAGTCTTTCCCATCTTTGTAAAGAGCTGGAGGCATTAGGATTTCAGCCTGCTCCACCAGCTGAGTTGTTCTGGCTATTCCTTTATGAGTATGATATCAGTTACTAAATTTCTGACATGAACTCAACTCCTCTTTAAAAGTGTCCTTGTTTTGTAGTCTCTATTTCTTTTTGTTGAACTAATAGAGCCTAGGATGATGCATCTTACTGAGTGATTTATTCCCTTAAATAACCAATGCTACTGCCACTTTGCTGCAACTGCCATTACTGTTCCATTACTGCTGCAGCTCCTACTATTATACTGCCATTGCAGCTTCTCCTATAGTAGTAGTGTCTTACTACTACAACTGCTACTAGTATCTTACCACTACTAGTGGCTTGTCTCAACTATTTCAGCAAAGGAACTGATAAATGATTTTGTTGAGCAAATAAATGATATGGTTTTATCCTTGGATTTCTTAAAAAATGACAAATGATTTGATGTTGTATAACTCCTAATAGGGTAGCATGAGTTCTGCTTTTGGAATTCTGCATTCTGCCATTCTATGTTCTTGTGCTATTGCAAAGTGGAGCTCTGGAGCTAATAATGAAGAATGGCACTGCACCTTATTCCTCACCTCTCAGTCCCATATATTTTTTTTTTTTAGATTTAACAATAATCTTCGGTTATTTTAATTTTTATATTTAGCTAGTCGGTCATTCTTGGTTTGTTAACTGAACTTGATTCTGGGATTACTGGCTCAGTTCCTTTGTTTGTGAGAAAGCTATGTATCTGGTCTAGGTTTGTTGCATTTGTAACAGAAGTAATTTTTTGCTTATGTGCGGAAGAGATTCTTATTTTATTTTGTAGCTGATGTGGTAACATTCTGTTACTTTAATCAAAGTTCATTTGCAGGCCAGATATTTCTGAGCTGGAGACAAAGCTTTCAGAACAATCAAAGTTACTCTTAAATCTTCAACAGAAGGTTGATGATTTGGCATCAAAGGTTTATTCTGACTTCTTAGCCCATAGTTGACTTGCCTTTCACAATTGTCTGTTGGACTTATTATTCACTGTTACATACAAATATTTTGCAGCTTGATCAGCTTCACCTAATTATATCCCTGTTAGTAATTCTCATGGATGCTCTTTATATTACAATGTTCATATAATATAGTGGCTATTTCTCAGTTTTTGTGTTCCTCAATGAGGCTTCTTTTGGATAATTCATTTGTTTAAGTTACTCTGTTTGAATTCTTAAATTCTTATGCCTTTTTATTGCGATGTAATAGTAGGGGTATCTGAGTTATCTCAGTTACAAGGTAACTTTGTAATTGTACATTTTTTTAATCAATATATAAAGAGAGAGTCTCTAATAATAGGCTAATAGGTGAGTTGCCTCGTATTTGTTTCCCCTCAATCTTTTCCTTTCTTCTTCATTTGTTTTTTTCTTCTCTTTTTCAACATGGTATCATAGCAAGGTTTGGAACCTAGTTTCTGTTTATCATAAACCCTAGTTGCCACCTCTACAAACCAAACCCTAGTCGTCACCAACCCTGAATCTTTGAAAGATGCCACAATCCTTAAAAACCCAAAATCTTCCTTGTCCATGGATCAGTATCAAGGGCTGACTGTGTTGTGGTCAGTTCCTTGTGTTGTGGCTGTGGCTGTGACGTGTGTGATCTCTAGGTGCTAAGCTTGCTGGTGTGCTGCTTAAGAGTGCTCTTTTTCCCATATTCCAGTTTAAAAAAAGGGTAATTTTCATGTGCTATTTATCTGTCATTATTTTTATTTCTTTGATTCGATTCTTTATCTTTCATTATGGCCACAAGTAGTGAAGTGAAGGCCATTACTTCTGAAGACATGGGAATTTTAATCATCTTTGTCTAGTTGAATGACCCAAATATTTTGTTTGGGATAAAACTATGAAAGTCTAATTTGAGCAAAGGGAAAATTAAAGTATCTGACTGAAGATCTGCCTCCAATTAATTAAAAGGATTTGAAGAGTAATAACCAGATGACTGCATGATTATGACATGGTTGTGAAGCATGGAGACAATTGTAAGTTGTAATGTTATGTTTTTAAATACTGCGAAGGAGATTTAGAACGCTGCTAAAGAGTGGTACTCACAGGAAAAAAATATTTCTGAGACCTATTGTCAGGCAGAAATTATCTTTTCCTTCAACCAAAACGGTTGGTCCCTTGTTGAGTATTGCAATTTGCTTGAAGGGAAGTAGGAGTGGAATGTCTATCAGTGACCTTTTAATGATCTTGAAGTACAAGGGAGACAGAGGGTTCCAAGTGGCCAAGTTCCTTCTTGTGTGTGCTTTGGGATATGCTGAGGCAAAGAACAATATATTCAGCTGCAAAAACTACCTTCTCTGAGTAATGCGTACTTCTGTTTGCAACATATCAATGAGGCTTCTTCCCAGTCCGGTTTTAGTAATGCCAGTAAGGCATCAACCTTGATTTTAGCAAGTTGTGGTAGAGGGATGCTAACAATAGAGATGATGGTAGAGGTTCATGGGAGGAAAGTAGAGGTAGAGAGAGAAGAAGATAGATAGTGTTCTTGTGAAGAACAAATTATACCTTCAACAAGTGTTGGGACAAGTTTGGCAGATTGCTTTGGCAAATCAGGTTGCATCTTCTTGGTGATAATGGTTCTAAAAATCAAATTGTAGGTTTTGAACTTGATGGCTGCAACAAAGATCCATCAATCAATCTTATAACACTAGCTCATACTGGTACTCATATGCTTTTCTGTTGCTAGCAACTCTTCCTCATTATGGCTTATTGATTCAGGAGCATCATTTCATGTGAATAGTAGGTTTTCCCTATTTTTATAATTTCAAAAAATTAACAAAAAAACTCCTTTGTTACTTCAGCAGATGGATCTTCTCCTAATAAAAATTGAGCAATAGGGTGTTAAGTGCAACTACATTTGTTCTTGATAGCAATTAGAAGGGCAGAATCACCTAGCAAAAAAGGAACTAGGGCATTAGGGGATGATTTTCTCCTGGGGACTATGATTGAGTAGGAGGTTGAAATTGACTTGATCCACTGCTTGCAAACACTTTCCTTCTTTAATGAACTTGCAAGGGGTTGGATTGTGAATTATCTGAAGTGCTAGGTATGGTGACAGGAATTTGGAGAACTCTCATCAAATATATATGCAATGCTTTTAAAGAAAGTAAAATCAGCACTCACAAAGTATTCTGGGTTATGAGATCAAAACACTTGTAACCTTTTGGTGTCCCATAATAACCAAGAACAATGGATTCAAGTTCAACAAGGAGAGAATTTTTCTTGATGTGAATGAGGATTATGGACAAAGCAAACACAATGAAATGTTCATGATTGAATTGAAAACAGTGGGAACATAGGAAATAAAACGAAGTATGGTTATTCAAAATTGTGGATGGTAATCAGTTTATTTGGAAACAAGCAGCAAGAATGACATTCCCTTAATAAGATGTGTCAACCTTCATATGAAACATAATTGAATGGACAATTTCCAGTAAGTAACAATTATTCCTCTCAGCAGACTCCATTTTGTTAGGGTGTATAAAAGTATGAAGATTGATAAACAATGCTGTGGGTAGTGCAAAATTTGGAAGGAGATTGACAACTACATTGAAAAGCATTTACCAGAATGAAGAGTGCAAAGAGAGATAACAAGATTTTTTTTTTTTAATATATATTTCATTGTAGGAGGTTTGGTATACATGAGGTACTTCTAGTATCTCTTTTAATTAAAGAACCCATGTAACCTTGAAAAGATTCACAAGATACTAAAAATCCTTGACAATCAGGTATTTTGTAGTGGCCATCAGAATGGACCAAAGAAAAAAAATAACACTTTTTTTATTAACCTGAGAAGGGAAATAGATCTATGATAATTCCCAATTTCACATGATTCATATTTCAATTTTCTCAAACCCAATAGACTCAACAAACTTAGTTGTGAAAAGCTTAAGCTATTAAGATTTGAGTCTACAGTATTAATGGTCCTCATTCTTTTCCTCTCTTTTTCATATTTTTCTCTTTTTCAACAGTTTAACATATATCCTTGCCTAAAATTTGGTTTCTAGCTTTCTTCCTTCTCCAACTTGTTGATTGCATGGGCATTCTTGGATTTGTGAAGGGTTGAGGTCCTTATGCTCCCCTTGACTGACAAGAATTTTATTGTCAGTTTGCCCCAATCATTTTAGGAAGTAATTCTTAATCTTTTTGGACAAGATTCCAAAATCCTTGTATGCACACATAAAACCATTTTATTGGACTAAACTATTTCATCTTTAGTTTGCATATTAGGTCAATTTCATCTTGTGTAGTTCAATAAATTTCAGGTTATTATGATTGCAATAATTCCCAAATTATTTTTAAAAATTCCCAAATATTTTGTAATTTGAGAATGACAGAAGATGCCTTTAGTTTTATATTCACTTCATTTTATGCCATTACTGAACGCTTCCTGGCTTATTCAAAGTAATTGACCTACTTGATTCTAAATCCCAATTTATTTTTGCCAGTGAATGCAGAATTCCAAATGACAGTATAGTCCTTTACTGCTGTATTACGTCTTTCATAAATTTTATTTTCTTGTTTTTACGTTTTTTGTTTAAATATCATTCATTATTGTGGCTTCTGCATTTTAGCATGCATACAACCCAGATGAGGAGTATGAAGAAGTGGAATCCCAGTTGCGGGCACATTTGGAATCTTTTCTAGAAACTGCAAGATCGTTCAATGTGATTTATACCAAGGTGGTGCCATGTTCTTATTTCTTTTGATTTCCTTGGAAACTCTTTGATCTTACTCGTTTGTGTATACAAATTGAACCCAAATCTTTTCTCTTTTCTCTTTTCTTTTTTTGGGATAAGTCAAATTGAACACAACTTATTAATGGATACTTTACTTTATTAGCAAAGAATCCATGATATGTTTTCACTTCAATGAAGTTGGAAGCTTTTTGGTGGAACACCATACTGCATTCCTTGGCGTTATTGCCTTTAAGCAGCTTTCACTCTTTGATGCTGCTCTAGAATTGCAAGGTCTTGAGATTTAACCTCTCCAAGCTCACATCCATCTTGACACCAAATAATCTTTTCCCTGATACTTTACTGTGAACAGTCTTATGTCTTCGTAATTACAGCATTTTTGGTGGTTTTTGTAGGAAATTCGCCCTTGGACTCACATGATGGAGGTACCACAGCTTCATGGGTTTGGACCAGCTGCCAATCGCTTGTTGGAGGCATACAAGATGCTTTTGAAGGTATTCCAAAGCTAAACTCTTCTACAAATTTCTTACCTGAAAAGTGATTTTTTGCTATCAAATTATTCTGTTACTTTCAGGAGGCCCGTTAAAACAATGATAGCAATTTATATAATTATATACAATTGGTAGATATGGTGCCTTTCTACAATCAAGATGTCCCTAGCTTTTTCCAAACATGATCATGTTATTTATTTGTAAGTTTCACCTTCTAGTTAATCTTCAACTTCTGCTGCTTCATCTGAACTACAAAATAGTTAGATCTTCTAAAATCATTTTGATTTTGATCTTTATGTTTATTCTTTCATCTTTTAATACCTAAAACTTGTGTTTTCCTGCCATTATGAGGTGTAAGGAAAAAGAGAACACAATACCCTATTCTTAGGTTTCCAGCTCATCAACTCAATATCCTCAAATGTCCCGTTCTTCTTCCTGCAAACTTATCATGGCAACTGAGGAAAGTTAACTTCACAGTTTTAGGAAGAAAAAAGGGCCCTTCTCCAATAACAAGCTCAATGTAACAAAGATGACTTTGTTTCCCAGTAGAGACCAGCAATGATTAGCTATCTGCAAAATAAATGTCTGTTCTCTTTTTTTGGTTTTTTGTCTTCAACATAAAAAATTTCATGAGAACATTTTTCTGATAAAAATTTTGTGCGAACAGTCTATGCTAACACCTTAGAAAAATGCACACATTTTGTGAAAATAAAGAAATTGCATGGCAACTGAAAGTTGGGATGATTTCAAATTCTATGACCCCTTTATGTCATTTGACTGTTAAATAAATTTGCAATTTTGACGGGATAAAACATGACATTATTTTGTAATAATGCCTCTTGTTGTTCTGCATCCATGGCAGTTCTTAGGGAACTTGAGGAATCTCCGAGACTCGCATGCAGCCGTGGCTGTTGGATCATCTGAAACCATAGCTGGTCAGCCCTCTCCAGTCACGAGAATAATCTCTGAGTGTGAATCCGCATTAACATTCTTGAACCGGGATCTGGGGATTCTTTCAGCTTCTATTGCCCGTGAGCAAGGTGAGGAGTTCACCATTTGAAGGCAGCTTATGTTACAAAAAACAGTTGGGAAACTACCAAGACAGTCTTCCCCTTCCTCTAGGACATTCAGAGTTGCAATACTTGGTCTTGGACAGTGATTGAATTGATTGTAAGAGTAACTTTTATTTTTGCCTATCTTTGGCAGTGACTGAATTGAATGTTGTGTCTTGTGTTCTTCAAAGATGAAGTCCAAATATGAGACCGTGCAGCCCTCAATTGTATCTGAGAACATGATCTGATGGATCATATACTTTTTGATCCAGTTTGGATTGTTTTTAACAAGTCAAAATTTGTTCTGATTGTTTTTATAACAAATGTTGATATGTTTTTAGATTATTTTGTTATGAAGTGGTCTAAAATACAATTGAAAATACGGAAAATAGTTTTGATCTTTTATATTGCAAATGATTGTATTTGAGTTCCTAAATAATTTTATTCTTGAAAACAACCATTCCTAAATATTGATGCCAGATCAACCCAAGGTGGTCGTAATCATAGAACCTGTCAACCTGGATGAATTTTCTTTTAGGCCGTTAGCTATATGCTATCCCATGATAAGAACAAGCTTGTCCCTAACTCCTCAAGCTGAATCCACATTATGATCAAATTAGCTTCAGCTTTGCTCACTGAAAGTCTCAGCTCCTCCATCTAACTTGTACACAAACACAATGGTGGAAGGTCACTAATGAACAATTGTCTTATTTTAAACCAAAAACAAAGTATAATAAATTACAAATTCAATCTTACATCAAAAAAACTAGTGATCAGTAAGTAATTACCAATAAATACAACAAAAATTTCCCATACACGTCTCATCTCTAACTCTGCACCAGTCCTCAATGCTTCTCCTGTTGCAAGCATTTGCATACCCAAAAAAAAATTGAATTATGCCAAAAGGCCATCACCCAAACAAAACAATTACATCTGCGATTTTTCTTAACCAGATTTTCTTTGACAGAGCAATGAATAGGCTTGTATCAATTGGAGCTGTGCACCCCTCATATTCTGGGTCATGGAATGCCACTTTCTATGCTGAAAGTGCCCGCTTGTAGTCCAGACTCCGTGCTGTGTTAAGATCCAGATAGTTGTGTCCTCTAAGGATATCACAAGAAGCCCTTTGATGGAGTTAGCAGCGTGTCCTCCAACTTCAGCATCTGTTCTTGTCTACCAAATGGAAGACTCCCTGGATTCTCCTCCTCTAAAAGACAACTCACAGGTGTTTGTGGAGGATAGTTATTGAGAATGAAGTCAATTTCTTCCCCACTGATCTCCTTCTGTTCCACTAGAACCTGTAACACGAGCAGAGAGCCCAAGAATCAGAAAACTTGGAGCATCATCTTCAAAGGTTTATATGAATTTCTCTAAAGAATTACTCGTTACATGCCTTAGATAAAGCTAACAGCAAAGTCCATTCTGGAATCTGTACATTTCATTTACCCTTACATTAACTGAAAACCATGATTTTGAACTTTCATGAGATTACACAAGATCCCACAAGTTCACTCCAGAATTAGAAGTCTCAGCTGATCTTACTTTAAAAGTTAAGTGTATGATGGTGTTATAAATGTCGGTAGACTTTAACAT
The DNA here is from genome assembly GCF_004353265.1 of Vitis riparia. Lineage (NCBI taxonomy): Eukaryota > Viridiplantae > Streptophyta > Magnoliopsida > Vitales > Vitaceae > Vitis > Vitis riparia. The sequence goes on from NC_048445.1 coordinate 17,742,662, forward strand.
GAAGTCTTCCATTAATTAATTCTGTGCCTAATATAAGAAACAGAAATTACAAAATCTTGCTAGAGACTTGAAAAGCTTTGATAATCTGGTGAGCAATTATAATGCTAGAGGATGTTATCATCAGGCCTATTTCTTTCCAGGAATTCCCCTATGTAAAACAATAGCCCATTGCCTTTTTCTTAGTAAAGATGATGGGTAAAGTTTATCCTTTCATTGAAAATTATGTCTTATTCTATGAATTTGTTTGATAAGTATTTTATTAGAGTTCTATAAGAACCTAATTAATACCATAACCAACACCACCTTGCAACTGCTGCCAGTACCAAAATAATGTGAATCTTGAAATCTAGTTAAGCTTATATAAGACTTAATCTGCTCTTCCTTTATCCTTTGGCTCATTAGTCTGCATCTCTTTTGTGAAGCTTCTTAGTTCTCGTTCTAATAAAACCTAATCAACCCCACTGCCCCAGGAAACCACCATTATCCATGTGTTGTTGCCACTACCACCTCCAATTCAACGGCACAAAACACCAATACCAAGAAACCACTACCTGCTCACTACCACAACCCACAGCTACAATCAGCTTTACCACCCAAGGCTGATGTTACTAGTTCCAAGTTCCAACATCCTACGTTACAATTACTGCAGTTGTCATCATTTGGCCACCTGTATTATAGCAACACTACTACCATAGTTGTTGACACAAAAAATATTATATACAGTTTTCCTATTTTTCTAGTTTTCCATATTGTATATTGTATTATATATCATATTTTTTTTCTTATATAATGAAAAACGAAAATAAAAAATATGCATACATACACAAATATTGTAACAATGAAGTACAGAGTAGTATATAACCAATTTCATGAAAGTTAGTAGGATTTAAAGAGTTAAATTATATCAAACTATATGAAAAACATTGAATACTATAGGTTTAAAATATGAGTTTAATGCATTGGTTTATCATAATATCCACAAAAATAAACTTTTTGAACCTTTAGATATGATTTTTAGTTCCAAAATTTAACTAGGTATATGAACTTATATGTGCTGAGGATAAGTATGTCCGTCTATATCATCTCTAAGATTCTAACTTTTTATGTTTGCCATCATTCTTCCCCCATTCAAAAAAAAAGGAACTAATATAATAAATACAAGTTTTTATTTCTTATTACTATTATTTTCAATATCAATATTCAAATCATTCAAATAAAATTTCCACAATATTTATTATGAGAATAAATTTAGTTAACTTCCAACATTATTTTACAACAAAAATATAGTTTTTCATGTAAGATTATTTTACCACTCTCCCTTTTATGACTAATTTCTTACTTTATCATACATTTTAAACAATAAATAAAATAATAATTGTTTAAAAAAATTTGAATTTGAATTTTAAAAAAAAATTATTAGTTGAAGGTGTACGTATTGTTGTATCTTTGTATTGCGTATTATATCATGGATCGTATACATATCGTAAGATACACTTTAAATAAGATATGAACCAGGATATGTATCGATTTTTAATTTTTAATGTATTGTATTGTTACATGTACCATGTATCATAAATTTTTAACAATTATGACTACTACCACATTACCAGCCTCCAAGAATTGTCATTCCTACTGGAACCTATCAACAACATTACTATCTCTTTGATTGAAAAATAAACACCACAATATTGGGCCTCCCTCTCATTTTGTCCTACTATTACCCTTCCTTTAAACTAAAAAAGCTGATGCCAAGAGTTTTGTTCTTTAAGCACTGTACAATATTTTATTGGACTTATGGAGTGGACAAACGAAAGAAAAAGCAAGATATTTTAACAAGTGTGCACACACTTCACATCCAGTTACCTTCACAGTTTTGAGCAATGCTGCATGATGCCTCCTAAGCAGAGTAAGCGTTTTTCCATACATGTCACTTATAAGCTCTTCAGTCCTTTGAGCAACTTGATCATCCAAATTGAAGTTGACTGGAGGTTCAATCAGGCCATAGTCATCATAAAGCGATCCTTCAAAGTCCAGCCTAGGGCCCACAAATTTAACTTTCTTTCTCCAGGGAGGTGGTTCTCCATGTATAACCATTGGGTTCTCTAAATTCCATCTGGTGGAAGGAAGAGGAAGAGGAAGAATTTAGATGGTAAACCCATGATAGCAAGCAGGACAATTCAAATGTAGCTTAACATATGAAGACTTACATGGTTAAAATTTTACGAGCAAGCCAAGAGGCATCTGCAAGGTAGTCAACTGATGCCCTCGAAGTATCACGCCCATAAATGACCTCTTCGGCAGCCCTCCCTCCAAGTAACACCTATACATAGAGATGTAGTGAAATGAAAAACTATGATGCAACGAGGAAAAAAAAAGAGACAGCAAAATACTAGAGAACTTGAGGTTCACACCTGAAGGCGATGCAGCAATTGTGGTCGGCGCTCAAACATGTATGACTCATCATCAAGTCGATCAAATACAACTTGAGACAACGTCTGCACAGGTCACATGTTTTAACCAAGAATAATGAGGGAAAGATAATGATAACTTCATAAGAAAGAAAAATTAAGTTAGAAGACACAAATATGGAGCCTTCTTGATGGTGGATCCATCCAAAGCAGATGGGTGACAAATCTAAATCTTAAGTGATTGTGGCTAATCTTTGTATTCAATCAGATTATCATGTAATCTTCTGACCAATGGTCCAATAGTGAAACCATCTATTGAGAGACCCAATACTCCAATAATAGAACTACAAATCAATGCGTTAGTTCATCTGATAAAGTCCATATCTGACAATAGATTTTTAGATGTGACCTCCACTGAGTGGATTCTAGTACACATGGCATTTTTAGTGCAGTAAAGGTAAAGGGATGGTGCTTCTATTGCATAAGCATAACAAAAGCCTAAAAAGAGTAACCATAAGAAAGAAACAATGGATCTAAGAAAACAGAAAGAAGACCTGGCCACGAGGGATGACTGAAATACGGTCACATCGTTCAACTTTTGCACTTTCATATCGCCTTAGCAGATGAGAAGTAATTGCAGTTCCCACTTCAGTAGTAGCTCTACGACATTGTCCCTGATGGCCCAACTCAATACCAACACGTTTGGGTCCTACTGTAAGTCGATCGACTGCCTCATCCACATCTGACTGAAGAATCGCTTCATGTCCTTTCCTTACAGCCACAAGAGCAGCCTCTTGGAGCAGCTGTGCCAACCTTGCTCCTGTCCATCCTGATAAACAGAAAGCATGATTCATAAGTCAAAATCATCAAATTAAATGACTCTTGATTTAAAACCCAAAGGAAGGAAGGAGGAAAAAAGAACAATTACAGAAAGAACTCAAATTTTTTTAGTATATTGGATGAAGAAAGACGAGTCAAAAAAGGGAAGTCAAACGATCACATTTTATCAGGATTATTTTTAAAATATGTACCAATTTCCTTTTGTTATTTTTCCATGTTTTTGTAAATTAAATTAATGCTTGCATGTGTGAATGTATGACTTTTTTTCTGTTCACCATTTTTTCTTTTGTGGTGGTGGTGAGGGGTGTGAAGGAGACATAGTATAGAAGAAAAGCAACTGATTGTACAAAAATTACATTCAGTCTAGCCACTAGCTATAATCATTGATCTTTTTCTAGTATCTCCACTTGAATGTCTTTTCCTGCATTACCATTCAAATTGGAAGCACCATTACAAAGGAAGCACAAAAGACAAAAAAACAGGAGCTACAATATGGGGGATGACAAAAGTGATGTTCAGGTGTGACATCTGGTATGGGGTGCTTCATTTGAAAGGAGGTTTCCAGATTTGTTCAAAGCAGCAACATAAAAGGAGGTAGGAGTGACATATTATCATGTATGGATGGAGATTGGCAAAAAACTGGAAACCAATGTTCATTAGCGATGTGTAAGATTGAGATATAAAGGATATGAGTTCCTCCCTGGATCTTAATTACAGGGTGGAAGTGTACATGGATAGAGCAGATGCAGTTGGGTGCAAGATCATAAAGTAGACCTGATGCAATTAGTAGGAAGATCAGACCAGATAAAAAAATTCAGTCACATTTTTATTTCAGGTGGTAATGAATAGTGGAGGGTTGCTATTCCTAGAGAAAATATACGGGGCTCTATGATTTCCATAAAGTTGTCATCCTTCAATTATATGACAGTTTAGGGGGGAATTAGCCATTGACTAGAGTGTGAGAAAAGGAAGAATCTTCCTGAATTGGTGTTGAATGTGGCAAAGGGCTGGGAAGCACCAACCACTTTCTGCTCCACTGCTCCTTGCCCAGAAGCCAGAAGATCAAATGATTTTCATGCCACTTGGCGTTAGTTTAGGTAACATAGAAAGTGACTTCAAGTTGGATGAGGGCAGGAATGAGTTGTTGATTTAATAAATGTTGAAAACATACTCAACCCAAATACAACTTGTTTGATGATGAGTTAAGATGACTCAAGACGAGCATGAGATTTATTACACAGATAACACAATACAACCTGTGCCCACCGTTTTAATAAATGTATTGAAAGGGTCATCTTTCAGTTGACACAAATCACTTGTTAATCCTATTTGGGTTGAAACAACTATGATCTGTTTAACCTGTTTAGATTTTAAAAGTACTAGACCTCTTATTCTTTCAAATCTCTATTTTAATTGTAAAATATTTATGAAGTGGAAGATAAGATAGGCTTTTGTTTTAAAACTTCTTTATAGAATTTTAATTAATTTTATAATTATAAAATACTTAATTTTATAATTATAAAATATTTTTATTATTAAACAAATTATATGCAAGTTGGGTTGTAATTGTGTCAACAACTAAACATATGAAAATGGATTAAACAGTTTGAATGCTCAAAACCGAACACAACCCATTCAGTAAAAGAATTCTACATGTTGACCCAAGTTTCAACCCAAGCCTGCTAACTCCATGTCATATTCCAGCATGGTGACAACTTGCATGAAACATGCCACCCCTGTTGGCGCAACAATTTTTCCTGAAGGCGCAAGAAGAAAGTGTGGAGGAAGGTGAGGGGTGAAGGAGATATATGTTGCATAATCACTACAAGAGTGAACAGTTGAATCAATTGCTGAAAGAAGAAATCCTTTGGAGATTTACTAATGGTATGGGTGTTCTGGAGGAGAGTGTGTTTTTGTTTTTGCACTCATCCTTTATATTTGAATAGTGTCCTTCTGGATTTTTTTTAATAAATCTGCTATAAAATAACATAACAAAACAAAATGAAGACATAAAAACATAAGCTGTAGGAAAAATACCTATCAAAATCCAAAAATAAAAATAAAAGATAAAACTATATCAAAATGGGATATACTACTACCAAAATAAAAAAATAGAGCATAACAAATGAGATGTACTAATTATGACTACTAATAATAATAATAATAAAAATAATAAGAATAACACCAACAACAATAATGATAAAACATTAATTTAATAACACAAAATTCTCAGGCTATAGGAAATATTACATGCTTAAAGCAGACAGTTTCCCTACAAAAGGATAATTCAAGTTCTTCTGTCCAACAACTGAGATGTAGAGCATTTGGGTTGATTTCACTTGCAAAGCATGATATGATGGCATATGGTCAAATAAGATCACAAGGATTGCTTACCAGGTAAGTTTTGCGCATAAGTGGACAAATCAACAGATTCTGCCAGTTTCACTTTGCGAGCATGAACTTTCAAAATGTCCAATCTCCCTTTTGCATTAGGAGGTCGAATTCTTATCTACAGGACAAAAAAACTATTATGACTATAAATAACTAAACAGTATGAAAAAGATATCCCAGAACTTAAGTTAAACAAAAGATGGAAGAACACTGACTTGACCACACATTTTAAATCCACATTATCCACTGCCCATTATCAAAACAGGAAAAAGGAAAGGAAAAGAAATAGAAAAAGACGCACATACTCTCCATTTGTAAATATAACAATAAAATAAGCACCATGCATAATAGCAGCAACAGTTGGTAAACAGTAAATTGATGTAATGAAGCCAGATTGAGATATCTGCTCAGTTGACTGACAAAAAGCTTAATTTGAATGGTTAAGTCACATCAAACCAAGGCAACATAGCCTGCATGTTCTACAGTTGGGCAGATAGAGTTTCATTGATTATGGTCAACAACAGAAACAAACCTTCCGGTCGAACCGGCCAGGTCGAAGAAGTGCCGGATCCAACAAATCCATACGATTTGTAGCACCCAAAAATATAACACCTTTGCCGGTATCAAACCCATCAAGTTCAATCAGGAGTTGATTCAATGTGGTTTCCCTTTCCTGAGTAGCTGCATTGTACAGGTGGTCCGTGGATTCACTGAAAATACCTTGACGCCTAACACAAAATTGGAAAATTATTGTAATTTTGAGTTCTATTTTTCTATTTTAAGTGCAATAAGAAAAAGAAAATGAAAATTTTACAGGGGTGTGAATATAAAGGGTAGGATACCTTTGTAAAAGCTTTCCAATTATCAATTAATTAATTTAAATTCTAAAAATAAGTGAAAATAAAACACAAATTCATAAGAACACAAATTCATAAAAATCAATAAGAAATAACTATTCATCTCAAAATCAATTACATGCATAATACAACTTCTGAGCAGCGCCCATTTTGTGCAGCCTACATATTTAGTAATTTACACAAACTCTTACAAGATTTTGTCTCTAAATTAAAAAATAATTTTTTTATCAGCCCTAAATTATAAATTAATGTCTCTATTTACTTGAGCCTCCCAAAGTTTCATTCAAAATTTCCATCTATTGTTATTAATTTCCATCTTTGTTTTACAAATTCTTAATTTACATCAATATTAATGTATATTCAGTCCCTCAATACTCTTATCGGTATTGATATGTTAACACTTGGTTATATATCATCTTATCAAATCAGAAAATACTTAAATCAAACCAGTTCTTTTTGCACCTTGCTTCCAACTAGGCTCATCAGCATAGATAAGGAATATTCCAATACACGTGATACTAATTCAAGGTATTCTAATAAATTATTGCAGAAAACAAATATACTGTGGAAGTTAAGTTTTATAGATCCTGGATTTGTAACAGGAGCTAATTGAATAAGAAAGAGTCTTACCGGAAATTTGGCAAGTACTCTCAAGTAGAGTTAGAGTGCGTTTGACAATGTCTCTACTCGAAGTGTTTTTAGTGGAAGTGTTTTCTCTAGAAGTGTTTTTAGGAGAATCACCCATCACGTGTTTCTCCAAAAAACACTACAAGTGATTTTCCAACACTACAAGTGATTTTTAAAATTTTTAAAAGTGTTTTCTAAATTTTGTTAAAAACCTAATTTTTTTTCAAAAACACTTTTTTAGGTTAAAAGTGTTTTCCAGATTCACTACCAAATGTACTCTTATTTAGGAAACAAAATTATAAATGGAAGTCATAATAAAGGCAATGGATACAATTATTACCATGGAATTTTATTATACAATTCACTCCTGAGTAATAACTGGTAGATTGATGATTTGTCATGAGACAACTTGGTTCCAGTGAATAATTAATAATTCCATTTCATAATAATTAATGACTTTTCAAAAAAACTATACACATGAATAAAAGAAAAAAAATATTACCGGCGAAAACAATATTCACATAAAACACATTCAGCCAACAACATTTTCTATAAATCAGGTCCCTTATCAAAAATAGATTTCAGGTCAACTACCTCACTAAACATTTTATCCAATAATTATCAAATCAAACCAGCTAGTTTCAAGAATTATAACTGTTCATCTCTTTTTCTCTTGATCTAATCATCTCACAGCAGCATTTTGTTATGATGTCTTCTTTTTCTGAATGAAGTTTTATTCTTGTGGGGAAGGACTTTTATTTTTATGTCTCCTATGATTTTAATTGTCAGAGGGTCATGTGTATAATACCGTCATTTTCTTATTAAGTCCATCACATATTGCCCTTGGTTCTCTTTTATGATCTGAGAGGTACACATGTGCATCCATACACACAACATAAACCAAGAAGGAAGCTTGATCAAATATCACTATCAATAACAGTCACTGACAGGAATGTCCTTACCTAGTTGCCAATGCATCAATTTCATCAATGAAGATAACTGAAGGTTTGTTGACCTGCATGGAGAAATCATACATTTTTATCAAATAACTTAAAAAGTGAAAACAAACCTGCCAAAACATCATTCCTTAAAACCAACCCCCACCACCACACACAAAAAAGAAAGGAGGGGGGGGTATGATGACACAAAATGAGATTAATAAAGAAAATGAACTTCAAGAAGGTCACTTGAAGAAATGATTTTTTGAATATTATCTTCAGCAATGAGTTTATTTATAGTTAGAAGAACTATAAATCTCAAAGTTTAATCGTCTGATAATCATTCTTGATCTCCAATGACGAATTTGTTTTTTGAGACTTGATTTACAGGGAGACTTGATTTGCAAGGCCAAGGGGACTCCAAACAAAGAATGTTTTCTTGAACAGGCTTTGAGGAAAATGAGATGTTGAGCAAAATAGACTCCTTCATTGTTTGACTACTCAGGAGGCTTACTTTCAATTATGAGTCTAGCTTGTTAGAATCCTTGAATGAAGGAATTCAAAACACATGTGCTAATTTTCTTCTAAATCTATCGGTTTGCTCAGGACCAAAGAAAATTGGTTTCGTGATAAGTCAACCCATAATCCATGAGGAGAGCAAAGGTTAATTCAATTTGTTTATTGTTGAATCTTATTGTTATTGAATGAAAATTGTCTAAGTCTATGTTTGCCTTGCAAAGACTACAAGTGAGAACACACTTACAATTTTGCCTTTCTCATGGAATTTCTCTACACCAATATTGGGCACTTAATATTGGTGTTGTCATAGTGAGTTTGTCAAATAAAACTCATTTCAAATAAACTATAAGTGCTCAAAGTTTGATCCCTTGTGTAGATAAATTTCATTAGAAAGGTAAAACTATAAGTGCACTCTCACTTATAGTATTTTCAAAACAAACGTAGACTTAGACAGTTTTCGTCCAATAACAATAAGATTCAACAATGAACAAACTGAACTAACCCCTGCTCTCCTCATGGATTATGGGTTGATTCATCAACTAATTTTCTCCAATCCTGAGCAAATTGATGGATTTGGAAGAAAATTAAAAACATGTGTATTGAATTCCTTCATTCAATGATTCACCTCTTGAGTGATCGAACGATGGAGGAGTCTATCTTGCTCAATATCTCATTTTCCTCAAAACTAATTCAAGAAAACACCCTTTGTTTAAAGGCCCTTTAGCCCTGTAAAGCAAGTCTCAAAAAACAAATTCGTCATTGGAGATCAAGAATAATTGTCAAACAATTAGACTCTAAGATTTATAGTTCTTCTAACTATAAATAAACTCATTGCCAAAGATAACTTTCAAAAAATCATTTTTTCAAGTGACCTTCCTGAAGTTCTTTTTCTATATCAATCTCAATTTTCTTATCTATTAATTTTTATAAGAAAGAACATGTCAAAAGAAAGACCAGACAGAGAAGATTTTGAAAATCTCCTCCTTCAAGAAATGATGAATTAAGAGACTCCAAAATGAATGAATCTCTATATGCATGTTTATACAGTTGAAAAAAAAAAAAAAAAAAAATTGTGAAAAGATATGAAGATGTGAAGATAAAAAAAAAAAAAAAAAAAAAAAAACAAAGTTGAAAAGTAGTTGGTGTACTCAAAAGTGGATGGTGAAGTTTCCTATCCTAAAAGCTAATTCAAAACATGAAATAAATTAAAGTGAGGAGACAAATTGCTATTCCTCAATAGTAACTTTTTTAACCTCTCATCAATGCTCTTGACACCCTCAAAGTTATCAAGTTGCAAGTTTTGAAAATGTTTCAATATTCCTAACACCTTTGGGTAAATTCATTAAGAAGAAAAACAAAAATTGAGAAATTTTTGTTGTTTGTTGATTCAAATGTTGAAGAGAATGATTTGTATAATTTAATTGTTGAATTTTTCTAATATCTTTGAAAATTATGGGTCTTTGTTCGTCTTTTGTTCTTGGAATTTTGAAGGATAAAGCAAAAATTGAATTATTATCAAAATTAAATTGATGATTATTTAGAGGTGGTTGAGAACCTAATTTTGTTGTTATTGCTGAAATTGTTTTTTGTTGTTTAATTATGGATAAATGTTTTAATGATATTTGTAAGTCACCTTCATCTTTTAAAGTTGTAAGTTATTTACGTTGTTTTCTAAATTTTAAAAACCAATGGAAAAAATGAATTGTCATTTTCTTTTATTCCATGTAATTTTCATATTATTTTCTTAAAGCATTTCTAGATTAAGAAGGAAGTGTTTGAAATAGGCTCTTCTAGAATCATTATAAGGGGAATAATCTAATTTAATCCATTCAACATTAGGCTCCAAAGGAATTTTATTATAATTTCTTTTATGAATAATATTGACTTGAGAAGGACACATATCAGAATGAGTAGGGTAAATGGACGAAGATTCTTGTTGTTGATAAACAGGAATAAGAATATTTAGAGCAAAATTGAGAAAAATTCTTGAGTAAATAAATATCTTGAAGATTGACCAAATTTTATTTGAACAGTACCATCCGTATGTCGTATAATTTTTGAAAAAGTTGCTAGAGGTTTGATTGGTTTTGGATTTATTAAATCTTTTAATTCTCATTAACCTCCTTGAGTAATGTCATTCCATTTAAGTTTTTTAAGAACAAAAGCTCGAGTATTATGAGGAGTATATTGTAGTAATAATGTTTCATCTTTGACAGATTGACACACAACTCTAGGATTTAATTGAGTAGTCATTACTTTATAATATATCCTATAAATTATTGCTATTGTTTGAGCTTCTTCTACAAAATTCAATTTTTTTGTTTTTATGTTTAAAGTTAAACTTAACAAAATACTTAGATCATTTATTTTCATTGAAAATTTTGGATAACAGTTAAATAGACAAGACCATTTGCAAGGTTTGAATCTATCATACTAAGAACAGAATCAGCAAATTTTACTGCCCTACCATCTCTTAGGCAAACAAACACAAAAATATCTAGAACTAAGCAAAACAAGGGTTTTATTGCAACTTGAACTAATCATATATGAATATAATTAAATTTTATCTTATATCGACTAATAGTGTTTTGACTCAATATTTGAAGACTTTCAAGATTTTGATTAAGAGAAATAGTTTGTTCTTCAGTTTTAATTGAATAATTTTGACTCAATTCAAATTTTCCTTGAAAGAAGCACGTCAGGCCAGCTAGGCTATTTCATTTGTGCCTTCATATAGGACACCGACATACATTATTATTATGTACCTTGTACCTTCATATAGGACACCAACATACATTATCTATTATTATTATTATTATTATATTAAAGGATAATAAAGGATAACAAATCTACAATACAATATAGCAGCACGCTTACCACCAAATATATAAAGTCAAATTATTATTATATTTAAAGGATAACAAATCTGCAATACAATATAGCAGCATGCTTACCACCAAATATATAAAGTCAAATAGTCAGAACTCGTGGCAGGCATTCTTAGCTTGAGAAGAGTAGTTTAGCTACTTCAGAGAAATTTAGAAAAGGGCAAGGAGGCATGTCAGGCTAGGCTATTCCATCTGTACTAGAAGCAACTCCTAGGATCTTCATATAGGACACCAACATACGTGAACCACACAAAAAATGTTTAGCTCTATGCCCAGAATGAATCCTAAGTTCTGCAAAACCTATAATTTACAAACATTCATAGCTGTAGGCATGAACAAACCTTAGAATAAGTCAAAAAGGACTAGTGTAGTTGGTGCATCAAAGGAAGGCTATGCATAGAGTAGTAGAGAATCTCTTCCCTCTTGCATAGGTAAAGGTTACAGATATCTATGTACAAACAATCCATGTGCGTTAACGAGCTTTTGCTCTAGCCAACAGGCCAAGGTCCTCAAGTAATTATATAGAGTAAAGGGAAGAATGTTCAAGGACACATAGTTCAAGAACCAAATGTTGTGTTGAAAGCCATGACTGCTGCTAAAATGGAAAATAACGAATTCAAAAGTTAACAAAACTTGTTGAAGGCATGAAGGGTAGTTCTCTTCATATTCTTACTAAGAAGTTTCAGCAGGAAAGCAAGGAAAATGGGGTTATATATGTTGTAGTGATGAAAGAAGTAGACATGACAGATGCTGGAAGCATTTCTTCCACACCTACAAAGGTCACTAAATTGTTCAACGACTTCTCAAATATAGCTCCAGTAAAGCTACCTAGTAAACTCCCGCCACTCTGCAACATTCAGCATGCTATAGACTTCATAACAGGATCTCAATTGCCTAATCTTCTGGCCTATTGTATGAATCCAATTGAATATGCAAAGCTTCAAAGACAAGTGGAGGAGCTGCTATCCAAGGGATTTATTTGTGAAAGTATTAAGTCCTTGTGCTGTCCTTGCCTTAACTAACCCCAAGAAAATATGGCAATTGGTGCATGTGTGTAGACAATCGTGCAAGCAACAAGATAACTATTAAATATCGGTTTCCCATTACTCAGCTCAATGATGTTGGATATGATGGTCGGTTCTTACACCTTTTCAAAGATAGATTTGAAGAGTGGGTATCATCAGATATGGTTAAAGCCCGGGAATGAATGGAAGACTGCTTTTAAAACAAAGGATGGTCTCTACGAGTGGCTAGTCATGCCATTTGGCCTCCCAAATGCTCTTTAGCACATTCATGCATTTCATGAATTAAGTATTACAACCATTTGTTGGCAAGTTTCTAGTTGTTTGCTTTGATGATATTTTAATCTATAACAAGATTGAGGAAGATCATGTTTCCCATTTGCGACAAGTTACAAGAATTCTTCGACAAGAGAAACTTTAGATAAATTTTAAAAAAATGTTCCTTCATAACCCCAACTATTGTGTTCCTAGGTTTTGTTGTTTCAACTAAGGGGTTAGAAGTAGACCCTGATCAGGTAAAAGCCATCCTAGAATGGCTAATTCCTAGAACATTGCAGGAGGTACAAAGTTTTCATGGGTTGTCAACATTTTATTGATGTTTCATCAGAAATTTCAGCATTATTATGGCTCCTATCACAAATTGTTTGAAGAAAAACCGATCTAGTTAGACTAAGGCAACAACAAAGGCTTTTGAAAAAATAAAGAAGCTAACTAAAGCACCTGTTTTACAACTTGACTTTTCAAAAGTATTTGAAGTAGCTTGTGATGCATCAAATGTGGGAAATGGAGGTGAACTCAGTCAGGAAAGACATCCTATTGCCTTTTTCAACGAAAAATTAAATGAAGCAAAGCAAAGCAAAGATATTTGATCTATGACAAAAAATTCTATGCAGTGGTTCAAGCTTTGCGCTATTGGTGCCATTATCTGCTTCCAAAGCAGATTGTTTTATATTTTGATCATGAAGCTCTAAAGAATGTCAACTCTCAAAAGAAGCTAAACCATCTGCATGGGAAACGGGTCTCCTTCTTACAAGAATACACCTTTGTTATTAAGCATAAATCAAGTGTTGAGAATAAGGCAACTAATTCTCTTGACTGAGTGGTGTATATTCTTTCTTTTATGGCTTTGTTGGATTTAATTTGTTGAAGCCAGATTATCATTCTTGCAAGGATTTCAGCATTATATATGTTGCACTAGTAGCAGCCAGCAAGGAACTTGGGAGCATATCCAAATTTTTTTGTTGCATGATGGATACCTCTTCAAAAGGACCTGCCGTTGCTTACCTAACACATCACTTCGGGAGCACGTCATATGGAAGTTGCATCCTAGGGGGCAGCTGGTCATTTTGGAAGAGATAAAACAATCGCAATGACAAAAGATTGCTTATATGGCTAAGAATGTTTCTAAATGTCGCAAATGCCAACTATCAAAGGGAAGGAAGGAAAATATAGGACTCTACATGCCACACCTTGTGCCACATGAGCTATGGCAAGACCTAAGCATGGATTTTTCCATTGGTTTGCCAAAAACTTTCAGGGGACCTGATTCCAAATCTGTCGTGGTAGATTGATTCTTTAAAACAGTGCACTTTATCCCATCTTCAAAGACTTTGGAAGCTGCCCATGTTGCTAAACTCTTTCAAAGAAATTGTCCAACTTCATGATTTGCCCAAGACTATTGTTTCTGATCGCGATGCAATGAGTTATTTTCGGAGAAGCTTATGGAAGATGTTGAACACAAAGCTGAAATTTTCGTTTACTTTTCACCCCCAAACTAATGGTCAAATAGACGGTATTAACCGAAGTTTAAGTGATCTACTTTCCTGCCTAGTTGGAGAACATGTCACTAATTTGGATCAGATTCTTACAATGGCAGAGTTTACATAAGAAAATTCAGTAAATAGGTTTACAGGTCGCAGCCCCTTTGAGATGGCGGTTGGCTTGCTTTCTAGGAAGCCTATTGATTTAGTTCTATCACCAATGGAGGCAAAACCAAGTGTTGAAGCTGATTCTTTTAGTAAGCATATATATGATTTACATGACGATGTTTGAAGGAAGATCGTTGTCAGCAATGAGAATTACAAGACACATGCTGATTTGAAAAGAAAATCTGTTGATTTTAATGAAGGAGATATGGTTATGGTAAGGATGAAGCCTGAACAATATCCTAAAGGTGCATACAAGAAACTTCACTCAAAGAATGTTGGTCCATACAAAGTACTCAAGAAAATTAGCTCCAAAGCTTATGTTCTTGATTTGCCAGAAAATATGAGCATTAGTAACATCATCAACATCGAGGAACTCATTCCATGTTCTAAACTTGAAGATACTACAACTAATGGTAGCCCAAATGCTCAATCACCACCAGCTCCTCAATTAAAAGAGGAAATTGAAGACGTCATTGATCACCAAATTGTTTCAACTAAAGGAGGGGGCTATCAAAAGTATCTTGCCAAATAGAGAGGGAGGCCACTTTCAGATTGCACATGGATCAAAGATAGAGAATTCCAACACTTGAATCAAAAACCTTTATGAAAGATTTCATGCCTTTAACTCATTAGGGTCAAGTTTTCCAAAGCCCAAGGTGTTGATGGAAACAAGTGGCAGCCACCTTTAAAAGTTTATCAAAGGTGCAGAGGAATGGGGTCCAAGGTCCAAACTTTGATTTGACACTCTAGATGATAATGGGCTTAGTTGGGATCTTATATAATTTAATATGGGTTCAACCTAGAAAGTACTTTTCAGAAATAAACTTATGGGCCTAGTCAATAGTTATAAGCTACTATTTTCAATCATTAATATTGTCATTTTCCAAGAGGCTTTAATGTGATCTAATAGTTAGTCCAAGTTTTTGTTATTTTCAAGTTGCATCACTACTATGTGACTGGTTTCAAAGAGTTATAAGTTCCTAGAGAAGTTCTATATGGTACATGATCTGTCTTTCGAAAATAATTAGTGAATGAATGATAAAATTTCCAACAGCCACTATTTTCTTTGTGTGATACAAAGAGCACTTGGGTGTAAAGCCAAAGGTTTATAGGAGTGATTCCTAGAGTTCTCACAATTACACTACTCTCCTTGCATTTTACTTTCTTGTCCTGCATCAGTTTTAGGCTACCTCAACTGTAAAACAAGTTCATCTAGATCATCCTAAACTTATTTACCAAAAGAAGGTGGCAATTGTTAGGATATATTACCTCAGCTTAAAGGCTCCTTCATGTTCATTTTTAGAGAATGGTCTTCATGTTCAATTGAAAGAGATGGGTCAACTCACATAAGAATGGAAGTTCATGCCCACCCTAAGTGGGTTGGAAGTCCAATACTCCTGAAACACTTCTTTAAGGCTGTTCTTTATACTGATACAACAGCTAAATAGAGAAAGGTATCAATTTACTGTTTTTTATGGAATTTAAATTCCCTGCACAACCTAGTGAAATAACTAGAGAAAGTTAGTTCAAAGTGTGAAGCCTCACCAAATTATTCAATTTCAAGTGTTGAGACATAAAATCTGGACCAAAGAGAAAGTGGTCACAATTCACTGCAATCATGTCATGACAATTGATAACAGGCAAACCCACACATAAAATGTAAACATAAATGGGTAGAACAATCACCTTGGCTCTCTTAAATAGATCTCTGATTCGAGCAGAACCAACACCAACTAAAACTTCAACAAACTCTGACCCAGCCATCTGGTAAAATGGAACACCAGCTTCGCCAGCTATGGCCTTGGCAACCAATGTCTGGCAAATCATGATGCATCTTTCAAATTTTTTATACAGTCTCACATATGGCAAACCAGTGGAAGAATCTAACTAACCTTGCCACATCCAGGAGGGCCCTCTAGAAGGACCCCATGTGGAGGCTTTATTCCCATTTTATCAAATAGTTCTGGGTTCTTCAGGTACCTCACCAGCTAATCAAACAAAATATTAAACAAGGAGTCAATTGCCTTTGCTAAATCAAAAATACTGATTCAAATCTAAAATGATATATATATCCATACATGAAGGAAATACATTTGGGGAAAAAAAATGATAGAAGCTAATAGGCAAGGGATCACCAACATCAGAAACAATAAAATGTCGAAACACATATCAGCAACTGATGAAGAGGGGATAGCATGAAATTTAAAAATAAATAAATTAAAATTAAAAAATTAAAAACTAAAAATTAAAAAAGGACTGCACAGAAAATTTAATTTTTCAACCTTCCAAAATATTAAAATGATGGAACTGAAAAGTAACCAAAAAGAAGGCCCAGCAGCCCAATAGAACAAGAACTCTACAAAAGTCCAAGCACGTGATGATAAAAAACTTCATTGATGCAAATGACACAAAACTGAAAATGGATATTTTTTTTCACAGGTATCTTTCAGAAAGGATTCAAATTGATCTCTCTGCTCAAAAGGAAACAGGAAGTGAAGCAATCAACAGAAGCCATTTTGTTGGTTAGCTTAGCTATGGTGTTTCTGAGTGTTTTGAGCTGTTTGTATACATTATGTGTACTAGGGTTTCTCCCCCTCTTTGTTAGGCACCTTTTAATGAATTCCTTTTGTTTGACTATATCGTTTTAAAAAAAAAAAAAAGCAACCAACAAACAAACATTCTGTCCCTACACATATAAAAGAGATAAAATACAAGGGAACATATAATCAAGGGTCTCTTCTTGAACAACACCTAAATGGAACAGAATGTGGTATGAAAGAAAGCAAATGAGCATAATTCAACAACCAAAATATGCTGCAACACTTTGCACACATGATTTATTTCAAGTGATGGATGGAATTAAATCCCTAACCTCTTGGAGTTCTTCAACTGCTTCCTCAATCCCTGCAACGTCACTAAATTTGACTCCTGTTGAACCCTGAAAGAATTTCATAGCAAAATAGAAGCCTTAGGATTTCAATTTTAACTATAACAACATTCAAGAATATGTGAAGTAGGTAATTAAAAGATACTAACATCAACACGAGCTTGTGCTTTAGATTGTGAAAATTCAATGCCTTGCCATATATCCTGTCAACAAAAACACAGTATGAAGGAAAATTCATGGTGATCAAATAAAGCACAATATCAGTCAATTCGTTAAAATGTGGCAAATAATGCCTTACCCATTTCCTGAAATTCTTAGGTCTTCTAGAAAGGGTGAAACGGACAAGAAGGACCATAGTCAAAAAGACCAGCATGATTGGCTTCAGCATCTCAAGACTGGCAGATATACCACCAAAAGTGTAAATTTCATTCAACTTGGAGAAAACTCCCCCATCACTAAAAACATCAATGACATTGTCCCAAACTCTCTCTAAAATTCCAGAGATGATACCAGTGAAAAGCCTTAAAAATGGTTTGACTAAAGGCCATACAACATATACAGCTGTTGCAAATATGAAACTGGTTACAGCAAATACTGCTGAGGCAAGGAATCCTCCAACAACAACTGCAGCAGCAGCCATTACAGCTGTTACCATTCCAAGCTCTACCATCATTCTACTAGATATGGAAGATGCGACCGGATGAGGGAATTCGGGCAATTTCCCCACCCAAGACTGCAACAGAAAATTCAGCTATAAGGCACCATAATAGAACTAGCAAATACATTTCTGTATATATAAAACATTTTTTTCCTGCTAGGAATCTAACATGGAGCCTCCCATATTAACAGGCAAAAAACAAAGATCTTTAAATTCTTGAACAGTAAGTTTCAACAGTGTAGCCATTTTCTGCAGTGTGTTTTGCATGATACAGACAATGCCTACAATATCAATTATAAGTATATGTGTCTGTTACGCTTTGATACTTCAGCTCCTCAAAAGCAAGAAGCACTACACACACTAAAAAAGCCTTAAAGATGAATATTGGAAAATATAAATTAACCCTCAATTCTTTGATGACATGAGAATCCAAAAATTAAGCAATGTTTATCATTGATTGGTTTGTTATTTTATCCCCTTCATGCAAACAAATTTCATAGAGATTTTGATAATGGGACCTTTGTTCTAAGTATTAATATTTCAGTTCTACTTTATTACCACATATTCAGGTTTGAACTCTACTCAGGCTCTATTTTCCATTAATGTGGATAAGAAAAGGAACTTCATGAGAAACAAACCTAGAACCCAGCCAACAAGAAACACTCCCTTCCAAATGTGAACCTAATTTCCAGCTCTTTTATTCACAGAGCTAAGATGGAACCACATCAAAAGGCCTAGCAGTGAATTCATCTTGAACATAGAAACTTCTTGTAGATTCTGGCATATACTAACATAAAATCAAATGGACAAATAACTTTGCGTTTATCAAAGAATCGATAATCACCTTGGTCGTCCTCTCTATTTCATATCGAGGGCCGGTGTACCCCGCCATAGCCTCGTATGCTTGATCCTCATCCAGCTTCATCGCCCTAAAAATTCATGCATTAAAAAATTAACTATTGCTTTATACAAAAAAAATAAAAAATGAAAATCACAGAACAATATTAGAAAACAATCAAATAGAAACCAAAACAAATGACGAACATTTAAAAAAACCCATCTTGGCAAAAAAAGAAGGCAAACACACAAACAAAATTCAAAAACCCCATTTTCACACCATTTGGTCCTCTGCAAGCTCTTGTCACCAGGAATTTCCTTGAGCTCTACAATGAAATTCCCAAAACCATAACTCTCATCCTTGGAAATCACCACCTTAACCTTATCATTTTCAACCGCTTTCCGAAACTCCTCCAAACTCATCACCGGCAACGACTCCAAGTCCCGATCAAACTCCTCCTCCTCCGACAACCTCGTCCCAAATATCTGCTCCGGCACGTACAATTTCCCCTTATGCTCCCTCAGAATATCCTTCAGAAACACAGCTTCAGAACCCACCTCCTCATTCTCCAAAACCCCATTTTTCTCCCCCTTCCTCAGCTTCAACCTTAGCCAATTCCATCGATTTTGTCGACTTTTATTGAAAGCTTCGTCCTTCTGCTTCTGGGTATAGAGAGTTTGGCCGATTAGGAACTTGGGTTCTACTTGGCTGGGGTTTTGCTTCAAAACCCTGGTGATGAAATCCTCTTTGTCTCCGTTTTGAGAAGCGGAAATGCGAAGAGGAACTGATGGATTTCTGGGAAAATGGAAGCGTTTTCGGATGTGGAGATGAGGGTGGGGGTGAAACGGCGTCGTTTGCAAGAGCATGTTGGCGATGATGGTGGTTGTAATCAATGAGAATGCAGCGTCGTCGTCATCCTCTTCTGTAGAAGATTGGGTGTTGAAGCGTGGCAGAGAGGAAGGATTGCTTCAGTGTCTGCCATTCTTGCCGCTTTTTCAATTTTTATCCGAAGAGGTTTTCCCAAGTAATTTTCGAATGTGGAATCGGAAATAAAAAAATCACAATCAAAATTTTAAAAAAATAATAAAAATGTTTTCTTAGCTATGGCGCCCATTCTTTTATATCTTGAGACGATTTCTTTTTTCATTTTTTTTTCTTTATATTTTAGTTTCGTTATTTTATTCATACTTAGATCTTATTTTCTAATATTTTAATCCATTTATTTATACTTTTATTTAATATTTAATAAAAGACTTAAAATAAATATTTGGTGAATAACGAAAGTACAATTGAATTTTTCCCCAAAAGAAAATACTTTAACTAATTTTGAATTTTTTTAAGAAAAAAAAATTACTAAATTTTTGCATTTTAGCAAAATATTTTGCCCATAATTTTAGGTTTTCATTGTGACAAAAATTTAAAAAAAAAAACACCAATTTTTAATTTCTCATTCTGGCTTTGAAAAGAGAAAGAAAAAATAAAATGACTTAGTTTGATAATGTAATTTAAAATTACTTTGCTTGTTTCATTAAGAGTTAAAGTCATGAAATAATTCCACATTACAAATCTAACTATGGACCCCGCATTTCTACTTGTGCGTTTCCCACTCAAATTGCACGAACGCTATTTTATTTGAAAAATATTTATTTTTTTTAGAAAATGACTTGGAGTCGCCACTTATTTTTGTTTTATTTTCAAAGGGCAAACAAAATAAGAAAAAAAAACTCTAAGTATAACTCTTTATTTGGAAAAGATGGTCCGCGAAAAACCAAATCTGGGCTCGAGGATCAAGTTACTTATTGGGAAGATATGGTAAAGATCGTAACACCCCTCTAAGCCCCAAAAATGAGTCTCTACTAAATAAGATGAAGCACGTGTGGCAATTGATTGATTAAACGTAGATACCCAAAAAGAACATCAATCCAAAAAATAATCGAATGAACAAAAAAGGCAAAAAGCGTACCTGAGTAGTGAACCGATTGCTTCATGAAAAACAAAAGTTGGTGAACGAACGCAGAACAGTCGCACGCATGTGATAAAGTGAGGCAAGTCAATATAGCATATCAATCAATTAATCAATGAGAAAATATCATGTTGGGCCCCATCAAAACCCGATTTATTTTTGCATGAATCAATTCCATAAATTTTATTATTTTGAAATTACGTAAATTCATTCATGCTTATTAAAAATTAAAGAAAATGAAAAATTATCTTAAAATCAAAGAAAATTTGAGAAAAGTGTTTACCTAAAAGGAAAGGTAGCAAGTTTATTTAAAAACAAGATTTTTAGTGACTTAAAACCCTAATGAATGATGAAAAGTGGTAGAATTAAAAATATTTGAAAACTGTAGTGAAATTAAAATTATTTGAAAAAAAAAACTAGAGTTTTGAAATTTATTTGAAAATTGAAGTCTCGAAAACTATTTGAAAATTGGAGTTTTGAAAATTAAATTTAAGAATTGGAATTTTGAAAATTAAAATTGAATTGGAATTTTGAAAATTATTTGAGAATTGGAGTTTTGAAAGTTAAATTTAAGAATTGGGGTTTTGGAAATTAAATTTGAAAGAAATTGGAGTTTCGAAAATTATTTGAAAATTGGAGTTTTGAAAATTAGATTTAAGAATTGGAATTTTGGAAATTAAATTTGAAAGAAATCAGAATTTTGAAAATTATTTGAGAATTGGAGTTTTGAAAATTAAATTTAAGAATTGGAGTTTTGGAAATTAAATTTGAAAGAAATTGAAATTTCGAAAATTATTTGAAAATTGGAGTTTTGAAAATTAAATTTAAGAATTAGAATTTTGGAAATTAAATTTGAAAGAAATCAAAATTTTGAAAAAGACGAGCTGCAGAGAGGGAGTAAATGAGGAAAGGAGCTTGAAGAAAAGAAAAAAAATCAGCTAGACCGAGGGGAGTGGTAGAGAGCTTGAAAAGGAGGAAAAACAGAGTTTCAAAAAAATGAGCGGAGGGTTGCTTGAGGAGAGCTTTCCAAGTATGGCAACTATAGCTTCTTTGTTTTCTCATTTTTGCACTGTTTAACCCTCATTTTTAGTTGTCTTCCTGAGCATCAGTTTGCTGCTTTGGTGTGGATAGGCAGAGTTATTTGTTTGTTTTGGTTGAATTTATTCTTCTGTATACATGCTATGTTCTTGAGTTTTCTTTGATTCATTGATCCCACCTGTTTTGAACCCATGGATGTCACCTGAAATGAGGCCCTGTACATCAGAAGGTTGCATGTTCTCCTATTTGCATTGTCCTCAATGTTCATTCTAATTTTTGTTTTTGCTTTATCCTTGTATTTTTGTTGTGATTGATGGGTCGATTGATTTGGGGCTTGGTGAAAATGAGCGAAGTTGCGCTTGTGGCTTTTGCTTTCCTACTGATAGTTTGTAGCTCAAAAGGAAGAGGAGGATCAAGATAGCAAGAGAGGGGAAAGAAAGAAGGAGGAAGAAAAAGAAAATTTTGATAGAGCTTGAGAGGGAACCAGTGAGCAGCCTGGGAGAAAAAAAGATAAGAGCAGATGCATTTTTTTTACAAAGGAAGTGAAAGCGAGGAGGAGGGAAGAGGCTAGGGAAGACATCTGGTGCATTTTCAAGTATGTTTGCTAGACCACATATTGATTGTCGTTGATATTCTTTGGGTTGTTGTGACTATGTTAATAAATATATGCCTTGTTCTTTGTGTGGAATTTGTTTAAGAGTGATCCAGTTCCTTTTTAGCTCTCCTTTGAGTGTCTGAGTCATATCTTTAGATCTCATTTCCACTTGGTTTTCCCACCTATACGTAAGCCCATCGACTTCAATATGAGATGGGGTTCAGGTCAGTGCTTTCTTTAGTTCATTTGATACTTTGTTTTCATGCTTGCTCCCTTGTTGTTTACTCTCTATTCTCAGTGGCCATTCGTATTCCCGAGGAGAAGAGTTTTGTTAGCATTGCCATTGGTTTTCATATGGGCACAATTTCTAAGCTTGGAACAAGAAAATGATTTCGTGGAGTGGGTTTCCTGAAACAGGGAATCTTCTGCACATAAATGGGTCTTAGGGGGGTTTTTGAACATGGGCTGCTATCAATCAAGACACTAGGTGTTGTTCTCAGTTGCCAACTCAAGTGGGCCTTTCAGTAATCAGAATGCTTGCAAATATTCCTCATTTTGAGGCATGGGAAGAACAGGTAATTTGTTTGGAGCAGGGCAGCCATATGGTTTATTATTACTTGAAGGATACCTCAAGGACTTCATTTCTTGCTATTGTAGGGCAGTATGAATCCAATGCTTAAGAAGACGGTATTTGTTTGTAAAAACTGATGGACTCAAGAGGGGCTTGCAGAATATGGAATCATCTGATTATCCAATGGGTGAAATTATAAGTGGTGCAAATTCTGGGGAGATGGATGAAGCGACAACAAGAGAGTGAGAGCATGCACTTCTGCAGAAGGCCACAGACAAAGAATTGAATGAGTCAAACAAACATCTGGAGCAGATGCATGGTGGAGCTAAAGCTCACTTCTGATTTTGACAAGAAAGATGAAAAAGAGTGTTCTTACTATGTGGAGACAAAACTTTGCAAGTTTGGTGAAACATGTGAATTCCATCATCCACAGCCAAATAGCATACAACTATCAACTCTAGGACCTGCAGCTCATACCATACCCATCATTACATTCATCACTTATATCCTCATCCTACAAATCACCATATCCTAACTTTCGGGCCCCCACCTCCAACTTCATATCCACTATACTCATAACCATACCCCTTTCTCTATTTATTACCCATTGCCACCATACCCATATCACCATTCATGCTCACCTATTCCCTATCTTTCATACCCACCATACCAACCATTAATAGCAAGGCTCACACCAACCTGTCTCTACGTCCATAGATTAATCATTCATACCCATTCTTTCATATCAATAAGGGGCATCTACATGGTGTGCGCCTTTCGAACCCATCTTCCATGACTCCACATGAGAACCCAATTTAGACGTGCCGAGAGTCTCATTCCACGTGGCTCTCTCATTTTAGCATCTTTGGATGGTGATAAAAGAGTGAGCGTTATAGAAGGAAGAGAATCATAAAGCGGTTGAACAAACAGAGAAGGTTAATGCATTTAATTTTTGGGAGCTTCAGCACTACTGCCAGTCAGTTTAAAGAGAAGGATTCCTGGTACCTATGCCGTCATGAGCACAGATAGCGGCAAGATTCTTTCAGAAGCTAGATCGTACACTACGACTTAGTAGCTTCTTCATGTGGTTGGCAACCTCGGTTTGCTAGAAGTTTGTTGATGACGTTGAGATGAAGAATGCCATGACTGAACTAATGAAGACAACGTGCTAGGAATTTGCAGTGACTAAAAAGAAGGCTATGCTTGGGAGCCATCAAGTTTTGTGATTTCCCTCATTCTGTCTCTCCACCAACATCTGCCACTCTCAACAGTATCAGTGTTTCAGTCGATATGAAGCCCACAAACCAAGGTGTCACTTAGCTGGAATTTCAACGCAATAAGAGTTCAGTTACAGAGGAACGTGTTGGACGGAAGCTGGTTGGTCTCAAGGTTCTCAACTCTTATTGGATCAATGAGGATTCCACTTACAAATACTATGAGATAATCTTGGTTGATGTCACTCATAGTGCAATCCAGAATGACCCAAGAATCAATCGGAATTTATGGTATGGACTTCTTTCTTGTTCTGGAGTGCCTGGGTTACCGTGTTGGTCTTCGTAGAAGGTGCAAGCCTCTTGTTAGAATCCAACACAGGGTCACGAAAGATGATGCTATGAAGTGGTTTCAGGTGAAAGTTGGAGAAGGGCCAAAGAAAGTGTGGAAAGCCTCGTTCGTGGAAGCTTAAATCCCTTAACCTGGAAGTAGATGATTCCAAGAGTATAGTTGACCAAGAGAAGATGAATATAGAGTATGAAGTGTTCTTAGGAGAATTGGAGGAGAACCTTGAGTTGAGATTTAATTTATCATTATATCAAAGTAAGAAATATCAACTTGTCCCAAAACAAGGAGAAACATATGGCAAAACCCATTTGTTAGAAATTTAAGGCTAATCCAAACTATGGTAATCACCTAGAGGAGGGGGTAAATAGGGTGATGGTTTCTTTTTACAAATTTAAACTATGCAAAAATAAGAGACAATTATATGCAAATATATAATAAACAAAATAAACACAATTACATATAATTTAAAAGAGTTAGGGAAGAGAGAGTGCAAACACGAGAGTTTATAGTGGTTCGCCACTTCCTTGCCTATGTTCACTCTCCTCAACCTCCTAACCGAGTGAGGGTTCCACTATCTTGAAGCTTCAACCAAGCTTCCAATCTCTTTACAATTGGATTATGGTTCCAATTCACCCTCTTGGACTTTTGGCTCCAAGCACCTTTTATACTTCTCAAGAGTTATCCCACTCTTGAACAACCTCTCAAGTGATACCCCTCACTTAAGAAAATTCCTCTCAAAGATATACAAAGATTAATCTCACAAAAATCCTAGTAATAGAACTTTAGGCTCAAAGATACAAGAAAAACTAGGATTGAATGGTGCACTAAAGATATGCAAGTTATGAAACAATGGTGCACTCAAAAACACTCTTCCAAGGCTCAAATATAATCAAGAATGATTTGGAAAGGTTAAGCTTATAAAACAATGAAGATTGGAGCCTTTTTATAGAAGAAAAAAGCCAAACTAGCCGTTGGGGGTTCAACCGGTCGAGCTAGGGGTCGACCGGTTGACTAGCCGTTAGAAAAAGTGACCGTTGGGCCTCAATCGGACCTCAACCGGTTGAGGTTCAACCTTGACCGAGAAGAGAAAGCCACTGGGAGAGAGAAACTTTTTGGCATCCCTCAATCAATCCTCGACCGGACGAGCACAACCGGTCGACCGGTTGAGCCATTTTTTGGGCTCAACACTCAACCTTTTTAACTTAAAATCTTTTAACACAAGTTTGAAAATCATTTAACACAAGGTTTTAGTTGAAAACATGAAATCATCCAATTCTTAAGATATTTAAAACAATATTACTCTTGGATGATTTTGGTGCATAAATAAAGAATGAAATGCATGAAAGTCCTAGTGCACCAACAACCTTATAAAGAGATCTTAAGAAGCTTTGGTCTTGAAAAACTCTTCTCTTTGAGGTGGTCTTCTTCTTCATGATTTCTCCTTGGCTTGATTTGTCTTTGAATTGCCACTTTGGAAGTCGTCTTGCCTAATCACACTTGAAATATGATCATTAGTTCTAAACCTTGTTTTGTTATCATCAAAATCAAGATTAACCAAACCTTGGTTTCACACCATTCAAGAACTTGATCTCTGTAACTGTGAGCGTTGTACTCCCAATTATCGACTTCTTCCAAAGAATTATCCAATACCTTCTGCAAGCCAGAGAACAGAACTTGGTGCAGAAGTGTTGAATGACTATTGGGTATCTGTCGCTTCGGGAAGTGAGGATTATTCTTTAAAGCACATGCGCAAAAACCAATATGAAGAGAGTTTATTCTGATGTGAAGATGACAGGTTTGAACTGGACATGCTGTTAGAGTCTGTAAATGTGATAACTAAGCGTGTGGAAGAATTGTTACATAAGATCAACAATAATATTATCAAAACAGATAGTCCAATTCGTATTGAAGACTACTTCACAGCTCTGAATCTTAGATGCATTGAACGTTTATATGGTGATCATGGGCTTGATGTGATGGACGTATTGAGGAAGCATGCAACTCTTGCTTTGCCAGTTACACTAACTCGCTTGAAATAGAAACAAGAGGAGCAGACCACGTGTCATTCTTCAATTTTTTACTCTTTGATTTTAAAAATAATTTCCCAAAATCTAGTTTTCAAATGATTTTTGAAATCCAGTTTTTAAATAATTCGACTCTTCAATTTTTCATCCTTAGAATTTTTAGGTCTTGAAAATCCCATTTTTCAATAAAATTTGTTGTCATTTTCTCTTCGGCCAACATTTTTCCCATTTTCCTTGATTTTTAAAAATGTTTTAAAATAAGTACGAATTTAATTCTGTAATTCAAAATAATGGGATTAATTCAAACAAGAATGAATCGGGCTTTGGTGGGGCCCAACATATGTGATTTTCTCATTGTTTGATCAGTTGATTGAATGTCATGCTTGATTGATTTGCTTTGAGAGATATGCGACTATTCTGTATTCGTTTACTCACCTTTGTTTCCCATGAAGCAAACAACTCATTATTCAGGTACACGCCTTGTCTTCCTTGTTCACTTGATTATTTCTATATTGATTTTCTCTTTGTATCCATGTTTGATTTATCAATTGTCACACTTGCTTTACCTTATTTAGTAGAGACCTTATTATAGGGCTTAAAGGGGTGCTATGACTCACCACTGTATCTTCCCAATAGGTAACCTGACCCCCGAACCCAACTCCGTTTTTCATAGACCTGCTTTTCCAAATAAGGAGTCACACTTAGGGTTTTTTTTCTTATTTTGTTTTCCCTTTTAAAATAAAACAAAAATAAGTTGCGACTCCAAGTTATTTCAAAAATCATTTTTCAAAATAAATAAAAAGTGAGTTTGTGTCATTCGAGTGGGAAACGCACGAGCAGAAATGCGGGGTCCACACTAACTCTCCACATATTTTAGCTTAAAAAATAATTCATTCTTAAATAAAAATAAAAAATAAAAAATAAAAAACCTTTGAGTACAATCCTTACCCTTAACCCATTTCATATATTTCTATTGCCATTCTAAAGACCTTGTAAAAAAAAAAATGGAAAGTGGTTGGAGGGTATTTTTCTTTGGCTTAAAATAAAATCTAAAAATATTTTCAATTAAGTTTTACAAGAATAGGAATTAAATTAAATTAATCATTGACACTCTTGGTGCTTAAACAAAAAATTAAAAAAACTAATAGTTATATAGAGTATGTTTGGTTGTTGTTTTTTAAAACTATTTTAGAAAACAGTTTTTAAGAACAGTTCTTTGTGTTTTCAAAAACAAAAATTGTATTTAAGAATTGAATACTGAAAAATGGTTTTTGTTCTCCAAAATAAAAAAATAAAAAATTATGCTTGGTTTAGTTAATAAAAAAAGTTTTTTTAGAATAAGTAAAACATGTTTTGAAGTTATTGTTTTTTTTTTTAATTAGTGTTTAATTCAATTAACTTTAAATTGTAAATATATAATAGTAAAATTGCATTTGGAAGCTGAATTCTAAAAAAAAAAATAGATTTTTTCTTCCAACAAAATAAAAAAATATTTTTGGTTGAATTAATAAAAACAGTTCCCTTTATAGGGAAATTTATGTAACCATACATTAGGAGCAAAAAATTCTCTTTTGGAAATTTTACTTTTTACCTTTCAGGTTCACGGGAATTTGGGGAACAAAAATGTCTTTCCATACTGATTTTAAAAGCCTTCCAAAAATGTCATCAACACTTTAACAACAATTCTAGTTGGATCACTTAGTTGGAAAAGTCATGTGAGGAAGCTCCAAATCAACTGTCTACTTAAGCTAATGACATGGCTCATGTATATGTCATAATCCAACTAGACAATCCGCATGGATTAGGTTTTAAAAAAATAATTTTCAAAAAAGAAAAAAATATATTGAGATTTACCCCCACCTTATTCCCTTTTCAACCAAACCCTAACTCCAAAAACCTATTTTCTTTCTTCTTTGTTCACAACCACAACCCAAACAATTCATAAAAAATTTGTTAGCTCCTTAATTCGTCATAACCCATCAACCCCAAAAAACCTCCAAACATTATCCCTTAATTTCTTTTTCCTCCATCACCATAAGGAAAACGACATCTTCATTATCCCACCAAACATTAACCCTAAAACAACAATCCAAGTGTCAATTCCAAATAAACCCTAGTTGGACAAATAACCCATTTTCTTCTCCTCTTTTCACAACAAACAAAGTAATTTCTCCTCTTCCTTTACTTCCTCTTTTGCTTTTACCTTCAAGAAGGAGATAGAAAGCAATTGAGAGAAAGAGGGAACAAAACATATAAATATTGTAGTTGCATTCACTTTTGAAGTAAGGGTTTTTCTAGGTGGTATATGTATTTTATTAAATTTTGTGATAATTTTTATTTTGATTTGTAATTTTGATTCTTTGAGATTTGAAAATTGTATTAGTTATGTGATTTATGCTTTTTTGTAATTTAAACTTGATTACATTGCACACTTCTACATATTGAATGTTCATTAATATTGTATCTAAATATATATTTTAATGTATTTAGGGTTTATTTGTAACGAAATGCAGTTTAAAATTTGAAAAATGATGGCAAAATGAGATAGTGGTAACTTTCATCAATTTTGTTTTATTTTTGTGTTATTGTGTTTGTGTTATATATGGTTGTTGTGGAGAATGAGGAAAATAGAAGAAAGATTGGCAATTGAATGAGAAGGAAATATGATTTTTAGGAAGGTTCAAACAATTCGTTTAAGTTACAAAGAATGAATAGAACACAACTATACTCCTAATAAAGACTAATATGGAAGCACAAAGAATTGTAAATATTATACCAAAAATAAATAAAAGTCATTTACTATTGTTTGATATTATTTGGAGGGGATATCAGCTAACCTGGTAGTAAAATCAACCATGCATCTACTTGAAGCAAATGTATTTATAACTTATCCCTTCATTTTTACCAAAAAGAAGCCATGGCATAACCTCAGATTCTATTATTCACTACATATGGTGGGATAAGATTTTAAATTAGAATGTATAGTCAAAGAATTGAATGAAATATATCAAAATAAATGAATTGTGAAGGTAACCCACAACTATTATGCATCGTTGGTTGCCCAAATATTGGCTGCAACCATTTCACAAACTTCATTTTTATTAGTGAGAACCATTTGAATTGCAAATTCAAGTCTTTTAAGGCTTGTGTTCCTATACATTAAACTTATGTTAGGCCTCATTTCCCGGTAACATTTAAACTATAGATTTCAAAATCTAGGTATAACATGATATTTAACAACTTACAAAATTAGTGGCTCTATTAGGACCATTTCTATTCCAATGTTGCATATAAAGAATAGCATACATCCCAATATGACAACTACAATAACGAACATGATTTGCGTTGTATTATTAACAGAGGACTTGATTAGACTCAAAAATAAATACATGAATCAAAAATACAATTTTAACTTACAATTTAGAATGTCCTACTATATTTGCATACTGTAAAAGTAAGTTCTTGATATTTACATTGTTTCACCTAAAGGGAATTTTTTATTAATTGCGATATAAAGCCAACAACTTTGGAAACTTCATTAACAAAGCAAACCCGTTGCATACTTTGATATGATGAAAACATATTCACCCTTTTAACATTCTAATTGATGACCATGATCACCCATTCATTAAATTGAAATAAGTAGATGTAAAACTACAAAACATACAATCATCATAAGTAACAATGTTGAAGTAAAATGTTTTAAGTATAATTTTGAAATTACAAATATTTGTCACCAATCTAATGTTTGTCCTTAATCTACATGTAACAATTAAGACAAACAGAGCATATTGAGTTTTAGTAATAAATATTGTTTGGTTACATATTTATGAAAATGTATGTCGTTAATTTGAAATAGAAAATGAACGAAGATGCCTAATATGGATGAAATGTCCAAATATATTTTTTTACAAAATATAACACAATTAAAAGGGGAACTATATATAATGAAAACTATGCATCTCTGTAATGTTAAGGCCTACAAAAATCCATTCCAACAAGTTTTGTGCAAAGTAATTATACTACACTAACCAACCTTATGGCACATCACTACATGACATGCTTAATGTTAAACTTCATAATCTCTATTTCATTTTGTTCAACACCAAAATATAACATTCTTGTCAAATAAATGGACTTTATCAATATTTATTTATAATCAATAATGATAGCCAACATATAATATTTACATATATTGTTGTAATTTTTATATATCTTAAATTTTATTTTTTTCATTTTCAAGGTTCATAAATTTTAAACAATTCTCAAGGATGAGATTAAATTAACACATTAAATGTCTCATCATGTCAATTTTTTATTCTTTTTGCCTAAAATAGGTTCACCAATGAGTAATCATATAAGTGTACATGCATTTCCTTCTTCAAGATCAACACAATAGCCACCTAATCTTTTCTTAAGTGTTGATTTCAACATTGACTTGCTCATTGAACCACATATTTCCTATAAAAAGTCATTGAGAGCGTGTTCACATAATGTATGAGTAAAGCTATACATGTGTATTATATTAGGGACAACATTTGGTGTAATCGGGAAAGAAACCTCACCTTAAAGTATGGAGAGAAAAAGTGTCTACAACAGAGATTCCTTTTTTTTTTTTTTTTTTTGCAGTCATGTACCGACATAACATGAAAATCAACTAAATAATGTCTCTTCATTTGTTACAAAGATGGATGCAAATTTGGGGGGGGGGGGGGGGGGGTGGTATTGGAATATCAATAAATCTCTCATTTGCTAAGCACTAAAGTTGTGCTCGTGTCACGCCTCAACCACCATATGCACAAACCACCTCGCTATTAATTACATGAAACAAAAGCTATGAGAATTATTTTTATTTTTTTGAGACAAACCCATAATTATCGTATTGTAAGAACAATGATTAGTAAACTTGTGATTTCAAATTAACTTAGGATTTCTCGACTCATCAAACACATAGTTAGCAACATGTGTCTTTTCCTCATTCACCCTTTTGTATTATGATACATAAAATTGTACAAAAGGTGACTTGCACACAATTGCTCGTTGCCTATGATGACATGTTTTGATTATAATTCTTCATGGTTCTATTTTTCCTAAGGCTTGTGACTCTACATCCATATTGTTGTCCCCGCACGATTGCATTGGCACCAACATATTGGGTGTTTTGGGGTGAATGCCATCCTCGTTTGTAAAGAACACACATTCTTCTACATATGGTGTTTCTGACACTCTATGAGCACATCTAATGCTACTTTCAACAAATGTTCTTTGACCATCGGAATAAACATGTGACTGTTAAGCATTATTTATATTGAAGGGTGCATCACTTCATTTATATCTTCATGCCAACTCGAAGGTTGTTCTTCATTAGTGCCATAGTGTGAAGACATAAAACAAGTCCTCAACACATTCATGTCACGATGGTATGATGCAATAAGTTTATTCAAATGACTTTGTGCATCTATATCCAACGTTGAGTTGCCTCCATAAGAGCAAAACCAACCTAAGTTAAACATAATAAAAGGTAATTAAATTACATATATTTGGACCTGAGACTTAGTTAAATACAAGTTTCCATTTATAATAATTAGATATGAAGGATTACATCAAAGTCTTCAGCCTTGGCTATGTCAATCGACTCACTAACCGGAAGACCTTCACTTCCTTCTATCTTATCTTGCTCCACTGATGTGTTAACCAACTATCATTGCAAAACATGCAAATTGTCATCCTAATAGTTCAATCGCAATGTTCATTAACTATCTTAACATAACCAACAGTCAATTATACATCAACTTTACCAAATCCTCCTAAGATTTCCAACTCCAACTTTAATCGTTATTTCACCAACAAATCAGTCCATGCAGCATAGTGCGGCGTGGTAAGTTCCATATACATGGTTACAAAATTAGATATTGAAAGGTAAAATATATGTTGCTTTATATTAGACATAATTAGTGTTAACATCATGACCAACGTAATCTATTACCATTATTAAATGTCAAATACTTCATCGTATACTTATAAATAAGATGAATAGTTTTACCTGTAAAAACATTAAACACCCATTAACCCAAATACTTTTCTTCCTCCTATGTTTATGTATAGATTAAATAAAAAAAATTGTAATACTAATTCTCCTCAATTTATGTTCCTAAGTAACTGCTCTCAAGGTGTATTCCACAACGTGTGACTACCTTCCAAATAAGATGTGGATGCCAATAACTTTGCACACGAGAATATAAAGAAGAGCCTTTTAAATTCATCAATATCATCAATGTTAACCATCAATGCCTCTATATCCTTCAAATTCGACACTAGACTAGGTTTAACAATTTCTTCTTCAACAATTAACTTTCTTCTAACATGTGGAATTTTCATCATGATCCCAACATCATGAGAAGTCAAAAGGACTGTCTTCCTTCCAGATAACTTGAGTTGGGAATAAGTAATGTTTATGTTTCTCAACAACCAAGAACATAAATCTAAATTCAACTCCTTGCAACTTAATTGTAGTAGCCTCCCGAAACCAAGTTCTCTTATCACATCTTTCTTCACTTCAAAGAGAAATTGTATTCCAAAAAGAATTTATACCTAGAACAATGAGAATGTCTCATCATAATATCAATGCATTAAACAACCATAATTCATTATTAAAGGAATAAATTGTTAGAGACATATGAATGTGAATATAATGTTCTGATATGCGATCATTATAATTATTACACAAATATAACATACATTAACAAATAAATGGGAAACATTTTGTCACATCATTTAAATAAAAATCATTGAGATAGGCTAGCCTCAACCTCTCAATTATATGGTTACTATGGGGGTTAACTTGTTAAACATAGCAGCACCCACTATGATGCCCACTGCCTAAATAAAAACACACAATGTGCATTTCAGTGAGTTAGCCTTTGAATCATATGGTAGGCCTCTATTGTACGTATTCACCAAGTCAAATCAATGTAGTTTATATTAGTACAATTTAGAAATTATAAGATTTATTTATTTTTATAATTTAACACAAATTTGACTAGATTCATTAAAACTAAACTTCATCTAATGCTTAAAAATATATGTTATTAGATTAACTTTGCCTAAAGTTTAACAAATTTTTAAATACATACAATAACTTTTATTTTTATAACTAATCTTCAACCCTAATTTGTACTATTATCTACAATAAAATAAAATCAAAATGTTTCAATACTTATTTTTTCATCAATTTCAACTTTAATTAAATCTTATGATTATATTATTGAATCAATGGAATTTATTTAAAATAATTAAAATTATTTTTTATTAGTTAAACATTTTTCATCAAATGAAAATTATAGTTTTTTATTCCTTGAAGTCTAAAGACTTTGTTAAGTTAGGAGCTTAGAAAGAGAAGAATGAGAGAAATGGAGAAAAGTTGATGAAGAAATGTTTCTTACCATTCACAGATTCAACCTATCAAGGTAGAGAAATGCATATTTTGAATTACAACTAAAAAGTCCAAAGCAACCTTATTTAATAGATTAGTTCTTCAAAATGTAATTTTGGAACTTGTGTGTTGAATTTTTGTTATTACAATTGGTGTGTGATTAGTGGTGATCATTCTTTGGAAAGTTTACAAGCTCAAATTATATGCTTACAATAAGATTAACTTGGCTTAAATTAGTTATCTATCTCTAAATATTCAATAAAATTTAATAACCTTAAAATCTATTATGCTAAATGAAGACATAAGTCAAGAAAATCCATTCACAAAACTTTTAAAAAATCAAAACAGAAACAATAGTACAATCATCTTTATGTTTGTAATTTTCTTCTATTTCTCTATCTCCATACTTTTCACATTATATTCTTTACAAGAAGGATTGTTTAGTAACAAGCACAAAAAAACTTGGGCATTTATATAAACAACATACATGCAATCTAGGAATAACATTTGTGTATATTGTAAGTTTTATTGTATCCACAAATAATACAAATATGGTCAAACCACAATTTCATTCGAAATATAAATCTCATATGAGTCATCCATTGTACGAGTGGTACAAATGGGTCAGAGGAATAATGCATGCAGCTAAATTAGTAAAAGGACTTGGAGGAATAAATGCACTAGTAAGACCTCTAAATGACTGCTTCTATCTAGCACGAGTGAGGCAGTGGTGCTTATGAAACAAAGCAAAACTTTTTCCTTTGTTTTCTTACAACCAAACCCAAAAGGGGGGTTAGGTCACTGGTATCAAGGAGGAAAAAGTCGAAAAATATCGGCGAAATATCGCCGATATATCTCGTGTCGGCAGGGAGCGAAACGACATATGGAGGAGATAAGTCGGTGGGGCGATTTTTCGCCAAAAATTGCCAAAAAATTAGCGATATATCGGCGATTGGCGATAAATCGACGATTTATTCAAAAAATCGCCTGAGAATCCCTTTTATCACCGATTTTTTGGCGATTTTTGGCGAAAAATCGCCCCTCTCTCTCCAGCGTGATTTGACGACTCAGATCACGCCCGTGTTGATCCAACGCCCAAATTTGAATCCCAACATTAACAAAGAGATCCAACGGCCAGATTGCTTCCAAATTGTGATTCGACGGCCAGATTGCTTCCAAATTGTGATCCAACGACCAATATTAATTTTGAACGGTAACTTAAGGTTCCAACGGCTATTTTGGCCCAAATTTCATCTATAAATAGCCAATTTTGCATCAATTTCATCCATTTTTGCTTTGATTCTTCATTTGCTCTCTTATTACTCCAATTTTTTCCAAGGTTGCTCAATTATTCAATCATTTTAAGGTATGTTTGTTTGAAATTATAATTAATTTTATTTGCAATAATTAATTCATGTATTTTTAATTAATTAGTATGTTTACATTCAATTGTAATTAATTTGTATATTTTTATTGAATTAATTTAGATTATGATATATTTATTTTAGATGATTATTTGTGATTTAGATTCACATTTAGAATTACATTAAACTAGTTAACTTAGCTAAATTATTTAATTAATTTAATTAATATAGTAAATTATGTAATTAATTTAATTAACATGATTAATTATGGAATATTAAATATGCTCAATTTTTTTTATCGTGATTTATTTTCATATTCAATTATGATTAATTTCAATATTTAGTAAATTTGTCATAGAATTACATTTAGATTTAAAAAATTAACTTAGTTAAATTATTTAATTAGTTAAATTAACATGAACTACTATATATGAAATATTAAATATGCTCAATTTTTTATATTATCGCGATTTATTTTCATATTCAATTATGATTAATTTCAATATTTAGTAAATTTGTCATAAAATTACATTTAGATTTAAAAAATTAACTTAGCTAAATTATTTAATTAGTTAAATTAACATGAACTACTATATATGGAATATTAAATATGCTCAATTTTTTATATTATCGCGGTTTATTTTCTTATTCAATTATGATTAATTTCAATATTTAGTAAATTTGTCATAAAATTACATTTAGATTTAAAAAATTAACTTAGCTAAATTATTTAATTAGTTAAATTAACATGAACTACTATATATGGAATATTAAATATGCTCAATTTTTTATATTATCACGATTTATTTTCATA
This sequence comes from Vitis riparia, assembly GCF_004353265.1. Taxonomy (NCBI): domain Eukaryota; kingdom Viridiplantae; phylum Streptophyta; class Magnoliopsida; order Vitales; family Vitaceae; genus Vitis; species Vitis riparia. The sequence continues at coordinate 17,778,824 of NC_048445.1, forward strand.
TTCAATTATGATTAATTTCAATAATTAGTAAATTTGTCATAAAATTACATTTAGATTTAAAAAATTAACTTAGCTAAATTATTTAATTAGTTAAATTAACATGAACTACTATATATGGAATATTAAATATGCTCAATTTTTTATATTATCGCGATTTATTTTCATATTCAATTATGATTAATTTCAACATTTAGTAAATTTGTCATAAAATTACATTTAGATTTAAAAAATTAACTTAGCTAAATTATTTAATTAGTTAAATTAACATGAACTACTATATATGGAATATTAAATATGCTCAATTTTTTATATTATCACGATTTATTTTCATATTCAATTATGATTAATTTCAATAATTAGTAAATTTGTCATAAAATTACATTTAGATTTAAAAAATTAACTTAGCTAAATTATTTAATTAGTTAAATTAACATGAACTACTATATATGGAATATTAAATATGCTCAATTTTTTATATTATCGCGATTTATTTTCATATTCAATTATGATTAATTTCAATATTTAGTAAATTTGTCATAGAATAGAATTATATTTACATTTAAAACATGAACTTAACTAAATTATTTAATTAGTTTAATTAACATAGATTTAAATTTAAGTGTATTTTTCTTACAATAGATTTAGCATGGCTAGTGAAGGTGGTTCTGCTGTGCCAGGGCGAGATCCGGCTTGGAAGTATTGTTCACCAATTGAGGGTAACCGAAATGGAACAATTTGTAATTTTTGTGAGTTGGTAATGAAAAGTGGAGGCATCATGCGATTCAAGTCTCATTTAATGCATAAGGACCCGCATAACAACACCAAAAAGTGTCCAAGAGTGCCGCCCGAAGTGAAAGAAGAGATACGATTGTTGGTGCATGACAAACAAAAAGCAAAAGTAAAGAAAAATGCTGATATTGAAGACATTCATAGTCAATTACGTGGCACAATGGGGACGCATCATACACATTTAGTAAACGAAGATGATGATGATGAAGATGCTGAGGATGAAGATGTGTATATGTATCCGACAGATATGCACCCAGATGAGCGAGATGCATATCGATCTGCAGTTCGTGCCTCGAAAGCATCTAATTGGGAACGTGAACAACATGAGAATATTGTAGGAAGCAAATGTAAATCGGGAGAGTCTTCTACTAGTATACCGTCGACGATGCGAAAATCACATAGTATGCGACATTCGCATCATTCACCCCCTATTGCCCCTTCGCTTTACAAGTCTTCTACAGCAAGACAAAAAAATATCAAAGATATATTCAAGGGTGGTGCAATTAAAGAAACGATGGGATGCTTAATCAGCAAATTCTTCATTTATAAGAGTATCGCACCCGTAAAAGCAAAGTCTCATCACTTCAAGAATATGATTATTGGTGCACAACAAGCAGGTAATTACTAATTTATCAAATGTTATATTGTGTTATACTTTTAGTAAGTATAGTATTTTGTGACATGTTTTACATATGAAGTGCAGGAATGGGAATCGAACCCCCATCTCCATATGAAATAAAGAACAAATACTTGGAAATGGAGTACAAAGAAATGGAAGCTTATGTGAACCAACAAAGGGAAAAATGGAAGACATATGGGTGCATAATAATGTCAGATGGATGGACAGGACCCATGAAATTAAGTATTATTAACTTCATGGTTTATTCTAAAGGGACCATAGTGTTCCTTAAGTCAGTCGATGCATCGAACTATATCAAACACCATAAGTATATATAAGAGCTTTTGAAGACTATTATCAAAGAAGTCGATAAGGAAAATGTGGTCCAAATTGTCACAGATAATGGGTCGGCATTCATGAAAGTAGGGAAACAATTGATGAAGAAGTATAACTTATATTGGACTTCGTGTGCGGCGCACTGCATCGACTTAATCTTTGAAGACATCGGTAAAAGACCTAGTGATATCGAGGTGATAAACAATGCTCGCAAGATAACTAACTTCATTTACAATCATGGTTGGTTACTAGCACAAATGAGAAAGTATTGTGGTGGAGACATTGTTCGACCAAGAGCTACAAGGTTTGCTACCAATTATATTGCTCTTGACAGTCTTCTCAAAAAAAGGGTTGATTTGAAAAAATTGTTTATGAGTGATGAATGGGCACAACACAAACTCAGTCAAACAAAACTTGGACGAGAATTGGAGCAATTATTGTTTGACCATACGTATTGGGACAGATTGACAAATATAGTTTCATTATATGAGCCATTATACGTGGTGCTTCGACTTGTGGATTCTGAAGTTGTTCCCACAATGCCATTTGTGTACGAGCTTATGCACGTGATGAAAGAGAACCTTATTCGTCAAGGAGCTGGAGATTGGATGTTCAAAATAATACAAGATGGTTGGGAGAAAACACTAAAACATCCACTTCATGTAGCAGGTACTTAAATACTATATATCTTTATAAGTTTTTACTTTGTATTTAAGTTTCTTTAAAAAAAAAAATACTAACTCTACTAAATTTTATTGTAGCATACTTCTTGAATCTAAGATTTCAATATAGGCGTGGAGTTGGTAGTGATCCGGAACTACTTCAAGCCGTCCATGATGTTTTTGCAAAATTAGATCCAACTACTGAATCGCTTGGTGGTTTATGTATGAGAATCAAACACCTACATTGAAAAAGTTAGTCATCAAAGTTCTCTCACAAATTGCGTCATCTTCTGCATGTGAGAGAAATTGAAGCACGTTTGCTTTCATCCACACAAAGCAACGAAATCGTTTGGCTTACCCTCGATTGGAACAATTAGTGTTTTGTTACTATAATATGAGGCTAAAGTTACGCGATAGAGGCAGAAAATGATCGAGTTGCTGAAAAAGATTACCTTGATCTTCTTGACATTTTAGCCAAGGTAGGTGAAGAAGAAAATAATCAGTTGTTCCAGTGGGTTAGGCCTATACACTTGGATGACGAAGTTGGAAATCCTGATCCATGAATTGCCGCTCATGCTCTAGAATTTGGAGTTAATGTTGAACGTGTGTTGTCCGAAGAAGTTCACTCTGAAAGTTTTAGCAAAAATACTGATGATTCACTTCATGCGGCATTGCATTCCCACCAAGAGATTGACTCCACAAGTGCTGGCCATAATAGTAGACCTAGTGTTGCAGGTACTTCTACTTCTAGTTATGATGGTTCAAGAGGTGGAATTGATGATGGAGGTGATAATGGGGGAAGAGATATTGATGAACGTTGACATAGTCAATATCCAATCAGCCAATTTACTTGTGAAAATGATTTCACACACTGCACACAGGATGAAGACCATAGCTCTAGAAGAGCTGGTCCAAGCATAGGAGCTATTGGGAGGCCTTATAGAGGAAGAAAACGAATGATGGAACCATATAACAAGGAGTTACTTTCAGGGAGTTTTGAATCTATGAGTATAGGGACTCAATTTAGTGACTCCTCGAATGAGGCTAACGTCTACCCTCCTCATGTGATGAGTTATGGTCAACCTTCAAGTTCAACAGATGAAGAGTATGGTATGTCGCGTTATTCCCCTTCCAGACAAATACCATACCAAATTCCATATCAGATGGAAGAAGGATTTGGCGTTAACACATGGGTGAACTTTGAGTATCCTATCCATGTAGAGGCAGTAGGCAGGACTCAAGAGATATATGCATGGCATGTTAGAATTTATAACCAATATTATCGAGGCTCATTGAGTTGGTACCAATATTGTCTCCAACAATAAGTCGGGGTCATCTATCAATCCCATTGAACCACATCGATCCTCATTTTGGTACTAAAGGGACATTGCAATGTAATGTGTACAAATTATTGTTATTTAATGAAATGAAGTATTTTATGTGACTTTATAATGAGAACAATTATGAAATTAACATTTCTTATAGATCGACATGATATAATTACATCTAATATCGTAAATTATACCATATGTATATCAAATTTTTCAATAAAACAACTTTAAAATGTCTATTATATATCTAATTATATTATTATGAGATTTTTCTTGCATTTCCATGAGTTTTTAACAATTTTAAGCCTACCGATATTTTTTTCCAAAATATCCGCCGATATATCTTCGATATATTTGATTTATCCGTAAAATCGAAGTACCAATATATCCGTGATTACCGATATTTTCATCCTTGATTGGTATGACGTATTCTGTGGCGATAGAAAAACAACTACTTTTAGCCCCTAAAACCTCACTAAACTCCAACTACTTTTAGCCTATTAAAATATCCAATTACACAAATACCTGATAGAAAAGCAAGCAAAGTCCACCCCTCATCCAAAAATCTAAAACATTTTCTTTAACCAAATTTGGCCAAAACAAATCCAATGTATGCATATTTCACTCATACAACTAACTAATATACCATTTAGGTTATCCAAAAATATAACTTTAAAAATGTTTTCTTTCTCCAAACCATCCAAGAAAAAAAAATTAAATAACCCAACTCTATCTTTCCACTAAAAAAAAAAAATATATGTTTAAACAATTGCGAAAATAAACACATTCACATTAGAAATCCCAGAAAATAAAATAAGAACATTTAACTAGAATAAACACATTTTAGTTGCAAAAATGACACCAAAAAACAAGGATAGAGACAAAAAAATAAAATCACAAACAAAAAGCCATAACAAACCTTCTTTTGTTCCACCGATCACCACCTATCTATACACATTCAAGTACGGTAGTCGAAATCCAACTTTGAAATGCTAGCTATTGGTAGATTTTAGCTTTAGAGCTACTTTGTCGTCGAAAATCTCCTCTTTCCCACCCACAACAATTTTCTCTTCGTGAAGATCTTGTTTAGGTTCATATTTGGTTACTTATTTCAGGCTTATGGATTTTGTTGAAATTAAGAGATTGTATATTTTTAATGCCTTCTTTGGGGTTGTGATGAATTGATGGATTATGGCTCAGAACGGAAGAGAAAACAAAATTGGTTTTTAGAGTTAGGGTTTGGTTTTTATTTTTCAGCAAATATTTTTTAAAAAACCAATCCATGTGGATTATCTAGTTAGATGGTGACATGTACATGTGTCATATCATCAGCTTAAGTGGACAACTGACTTGGAGCTTGCTCATGTGGTTTTTCTAAGTGGATGATCCAATTGGAAGTGCTATCAAAGTGTAGGGGCATTTTTGAAAGGCTCTCAAAATCACTATTACAGTGTATGGAAAGACAATTTTTTCCCCCAAATTCCACTAAACTTGAAAAGCAAAAAGTAAAATTCTCAAAAGGGAATTTTTTGCCCCCTAATGTATGGTTACATAAATTTCCCTTAATAAAATAAATAAAAAACCAAAATCTTATTTTGAAAGTTTTTTTTTAAATTAAATATATTTTTTTCTATTAACTTGAAAGTGTAAATATAAATAATTTTTGAATTTACATTTTATTCTAATTTTAAAATTATATTTATTTTTAAAATAACATATTATTACTTGATAAAATAGTAACATATTACAAAATCTTATTTAATTCATAGTATTGTTGTTACCATATAAAATAATAGAGTTTAATCTAATCTAATTCAATATTACTATATAAAATGATGCATTTACCAAATTTGTCTCACATTCATAATTCCCAAGCACCACCCACACCCATGAAGACCAAAAACAAAGAGAGGAGAAAAACATGCTTGATCATGGAGACTGTACAAGCGAAAATTAGAGAGAAATGAGAGAAGGATCGTCGAAACCTCGCCATTGATGGAAAAGACTAACGTCTCTCACACCATATTGAACCACTGCATTATGTTAGTCGATTATTGTAGGGTTAGTGATGAAATTCCCTTATCCCATTTCCTTTTCTTATCAATCTCCAAAACTCAATCATAGACCATCAATTTTATTTCTTTATTCGTTGTCTTCATTTCATGGATCTTGATTTTTTATTTTTATTTTTGAGTCTCTATCTTTTTAGAATTTTTTTTTATCTATTATGGTTGTTTCTTTTGTTCTAATTTGAAAGCAAAAAAAAATGAGGCATTTGAGATTTGTTGGTAATATGTTGGATGTTGGTGTGTGCTGGTAATTAATATGTTGGATGTTGGTGGTAGAGACATCACACTACAGAGAATGAGACATTTAGAACACCGAGAACTTCCCTTTTGAAACTAAGGAGAACAATCTGCTTTCTTTGTTTTTTAAATTGTAGAAAAAAACTCCAAAAACATCTTTAAATTATTTTATAGGAATAAGGGTTTTGAGAACACGAAGAACACTAAGGACAAAACAAGACTCCCTTCCCAAACGAACTTTTTAGTATTTCCTATTCTTGAGAACAAAAAACAATTCTCAAAAACACTTCCTAAACAGGCCCATAACAGTTAGGTCATCTCTATGAGGTGGATTAACTATGCTCAAGGTACAAATTTTAGGATCTAAGTATTAGTTGGAAGTTCGAATAAAATCATTTTTTAAATAAGAGAGGAGATGGAGACCTAGAAATCGGAAAAAAAAAAAAAAAAAAAAAAAAAAAACAACAACAACAACAACAAACTAATTAAGTAAAAAAAAAAAATGAACTCTAAAGGCAATCTCTAATTCAACTCACCAATAGGGCTCTGATTCTGTGCTTGTGGTTTTAAAACCAAACCAAAAGTTTACACCAACTTAAGGGTTCCAATTAACATGAACATTGACTGCCTTAACAAAAGATAGACTTGGTTTAACTACTCCTTTTGGTCCTTGTAGTTAGATAATTTAAGTAGATTTTTTCTCATGTCAACAGGTTTGCATTTGGTTTATGAGGTTGAAGGAGTTAAGGCCAAGGTTGCTTAACTTGCAGTCCTCACAACCATAGCCTTTACTCCCCACAAAAACTCATTTTGATCCTCGTGATTGCAGACTTAGGCTAATGAAGACTTCTTTTAGTCCTCATGATCACTAACATAAGATATGATCCTTTCCACCATTAACAACTAAACTATTGGTGAACTACATTGAGATGTGGAGATCTCAACACCTTTTATCCTTTGAATCTTAAAACATAGAAAGAAACACAACTAAATCAAGAAAACACAAAAATGAAGACTAAAAAAAAACTAAAAAGAAGATATTCATGAAATAAAACTAAAATAAATTACATAAAAAAAAACTACAACCCAACTTATTTCCCTATCAATCCCCCCCTTCTTTCTAAGAGTCTCTGTTGTTTACAATTATCATATTTATAAACGATAAAACCTCTCTCCTCCTCATTGTTCATGAAGTTATCCTTACTTATTATGCCTTCTACCCATGTTGATAACATAGCGGCACAACCATAGATCAAGAGATGTCAACGTGGAGTAGGCAACAACTATGCTTCTTATCGCATCAATGCAACATGGTGATGTGATGCACTATTTACTATGTAGCCTTGGTGAGGATACAAAGATAGAAAGATGTAACATGTATGCAAGGTGGAGTGATCAAGACAATGCACTGAGATTGAGGTTATTTGGGATGTGCTTCATAGATGGAGGAGAGAGCACACTTTATTGACTGGGGATGTGCGTTACTTTATTAAATCAAAATTGTGCACTTATGGTGGTTGGGTGTGGCTTGGCTTATTAATGAACTATTTGGCACTTATGAGTGGTACGCATTGTGACTGTTGTGCAAACTGAGGTAAGGAGATGCACTCCTTTCTTGGTGCACTTAAATGGTGCGCAATTGTTGAATCATCCAAGAAAGGTAAGCTATTCACCTAAGTGCACTTAAGTGTGCAATTAGAATAAAGACCCTCTAGTGCATTATGTAGATTAAGTCTCTAAGTGCGCAATCCAATTCACCACTTAAAGGTGCACAAGCTTAAGTGTGTTTCTCAAAGTGCTCAAATCGGATTAGTGTTCTTAGAGTGCGTAGTCTACACTCTACTTAGTATGCTAATAGAAGTTTGGACCAAACCGAAGTGCACTTTTGGTGATAGTGTTCCCTTACTTAGGTGCTTCCTTCTCCATGAAGTGTTGGAAATGTACCAAACAAACATATTAAAATGAATTTTTCTAAGGCATTAACAATAAACTAAATGCCTAGCCCGTCATAAGTACCTCAAACACAATGAAATTGGCTCTTTGAGAGACATGTTGCCACAGATTTTATTTTATGGAAAAATGATTTATTTTTTTTATAAAATTAAATTTTATAATTAAAAATAATTGCTCATGGACTTATAGAAATAAACTCACCACAAATAATTTTTTGTGGAAAAAAATCTTCTACCATAAAATGCTCTTTTTTTTATCATAAATTAATTTGTTATTGTGAATTCATATGTTGTTGAGGGTTGCTTGGTGTTTGAAGTTTTTTTTTTTTTTTTTGTTTGATTTGTGAAAAAACACATTTTGAACCAAAGTGAACATTTTGATTATAGTTTGATTTACAAAGCATAATTTAATAGTTCTTTATAAATGAATCTTAACCATAGTTAAGATGAAATTTTAGATTCACAACTTAACTATAATTAAGTCCAAATGACCATTTTGATTTTGAGAACCTAGCTTTCTAGCTTTTTGTAAATGATAATCATAAATTATTTAGGTAAAAAAAAAAGAGAATTTAACCATCTCGGTAAACATTCTAATTTTAGAGAACTTAATATGCAAATGAAACTTAATCAACCATAGTTAAAGTGAATATTTTGATTGAAAACTCAATCATAGTTAAGTTCTTTGTAAATTACAAGTCAGCCATAATAAGTAAATATTTAATTGAAAACTTAATAGTAGTTAAGTTCTTTGTAAATGAAACTTAATCATAGTGAACTTTCAGTGAATATCCTGACCAAAACTTAATCTTAGTTAAGTTCTTCATAAATTAATCCTAACCATAGTTAAGTCCATGCGAATATTTTGATTGAGAACTCTACTTTAATTAAGTTGTTTATGAATAAAACTTAACTATGATTAAATTCAAATGAACATTCTAATTGAGAATTTACTTACTAGTAATAATAAAACCATCATAATTTTCTATACATGGGATTCATTGTTTACTATTTGTTGGAAAAATATTTTGGGTTACTCATAATACTTTATAAAAACAACTGAAAAACACTTGAAATTTGTTCTAAAAAACAACTTATTTTTATGACAAATTTTGAAAAACTATTTTCCATCAATAGTCTACCCAAATGTATTTTTTAAGCTAGGAAAGTGTTTTTTGTTTTCAAAAAATAGCTACAACTATGAAACAAGCCAAAAAAAATTCTCTTATAGTATTGACCTAACAAAGGCACAAATAATGCTTGATTTGGTTATGTAGATGTTTGTGACTAATTTTATTTGTAGAGAACAACTTTTGATTGTTTGTATGAGAAATCAAGATGATCAATCGTGAAACACCTAATATGAGAATAGAAGTTTAGGATATAGCATTAGGATTTTTATTATTATTATTATTATTATTTTTAATGCTCTTGATGTTTTGAAATTGAGTGAAACACCTAGTATTTAAATTTAAATTGGTTTTAAGATTCAAAGTATTTTGAATAGGCCTTGATAAGTGAGATCAGAGAATTTCCCTTCCCTCATGAGATCTGAAATCTAAATTGTCAATTTTCACTTAATGTTTTTCATATCTTAGGTAGTTTATCAAATAACTTATTTCAAGCAATTATATACACATAATGGATTTTATTTATTTATTTATTTTGGCTATGATAATTAATGAATTATTTAATCTTTTTATCAAAATAAATAATTTTTCAAGTGTTCAAGAATTTGACATATATATCTAATTTATCATATTTGATAATAATATTGTCAATAAAAAAATATGAATTTTATACATTTATTATTAAATTACATCAAATATTATTTCACAATAATATTGTGATATTTAATTATAATATGTGTAATTTTAAAATATATTTAATATTAAAATTATAATCCATTTAATTTGATTGTATTAAATGCTATAAAATAAGCGATGATAAATTTTTTTAATATTTATATTTTTATATATAAATCATATATAAAAAAAAGTTAAGAAAATCATCACCATAATTTTTATATTTTTAGTGGTCAATTAAATTAAATTTAAAAATAAATAATTAAAATTAATTTGTTTATTAAAATATTTTGTTTTTATCACTGTCTTAAAATAAATTTTTATTTAATATTATATAGAATTGGGGTGGGGTGGAATAAAGTCAAACTCTCAAAACCATCCTGAACCGAATGGATTAAGGTTGAGTTTTGAAAATCATTGAAGAGTTGGAAGACCTTTAAGGAAGTTTTGGACCTCCATTAGAGCTTTCCTTCACCCTTTTTATTGTGAGTTATCTTCTTATCAATTGTGTATTTATAGGGATTGAAATCTTTAAATTGAATAGTTTTTTTCTCCATAAGAGATATTATTTATTAATTAAAGTTAGTAATTGGAGAAATTTATCATATTTAGCCAGTCCTAACCTTCAGTAATATTATTTTTTAATTAAAATTAATTTTATATGAGATTTGAAAGACTATATTTGGATAATCCTTAGTATATTTCTAAAAAAGAATTTATAATCATTTTTTTTTAATTATTGTGAAAAAAAAAATAATTTATGCACTAAAAGAGAGAGGATAGTCATATATCAAGAGCAATGCTGCATCTTCTTCTCATTTTGTAGTTGGATATCAGTTTTGGGAATGCCCAAAATTCTACTTGGGCATTAAAATTTGGATCAATACAAAAATCCATAAACAATTTCTAATACTCTGCCAAATATGTCCCAACAAAAAGAAAAACTTCATTGCATTTCAAGTTGATATATGTGATATACATATCCATGAATAATAAATTTATTCTTTTTTATTAAAACAAATAATTTTGATTAGAAAAGTTAATTTTGTAATTAGAAAAAAATAAAAATTACTAATAAAATGTATTGTAAAATAATATTAATATATACAAATTATTTTCTATATTTAACAACATAATATAATTGTTTATTTATAAATTTTAAATAGCTTAATCATAAATATTATTAACAAACAAATAAAAACTTTCTTATTAAATTATATATTATAGAAGATCTTCAAATAATACTAAATTGTGAGATTTTATACTTTTTTTAATAGTAAATATTAGATTGAATATAATTTTTATTTTAAAAAATATCCAACATTGAAATAAAATTTATTTTCATTTCATTTTTATTCTTTTCATAAGCTAAATATAAACATTTCATGACATATGCCATGAGATTAGGTGCTTTGAATATCATTCCATTGATAAAATACTTAAAAATATCATATCCCATTAAAAATAATATATATAAAATGCATATAACTTTTAAAATATATAATAAATCATAAATCAAGATTACATAAAATAATTACCCAAAAAAAAAAAAAAAGGTTGGTCTAGCTTGATGAGGCATGTGGGAACATGTTGTAAAACCGCTCGCTACATGCAGGTACCAATGATGTATAATAGTTCCAAGATATAACCATAATTAGCTCACAATAGTATCTTCTCTACGAAAATGTACATGGGAAGACGAGGTAGAACCCATCAACAATCAAATTGCTTAGAAAAATATGTAGATTTAAGATGAAAAGATACAAAAAAACAATAAGATATGGAGAATAGAAGAATAATATGTAGAGAAGGGAAGACAAAGTAGAACCCATCAACAATCAAATTGCTTAAATAAAAAAATGAAGATTTAAGAAGAAAAGATATTAAAAAACAATGAGATATGGAGAAAAGAAGAATGATATGTAGATATTTTAGGATAATTTCAAAGGTAAATTTTGTCTTTTTTATTGAACAAAAGATGATGGTTGTACATATAATGGATAATAATAATAAGGCTTATAAATCCCTAATTGTTAGAAATATTTGAGCTTATTGAATTACATATTAAATTATAATTTTTTAACCTTAAAAATAATTGACTTTCCAAATTAAATGAAATATATTATAATTATACTATTTTTAAATTCTTGAAGTTTTAAACTTTTAAATATCAGATTTTCAACCATCCCTCATAAAGTTTAAAATTTTATAAATAACAACAAAGACAATAAATAATAAAAGGAAAGAATTGAGCAACTTTATACTATACAATTACTATAGATGCCTTTCGAACTCAAACATATACTTGGTGTTGATATTAGGTCCTTGAACTAGACTTCAACCAATCACACACATAATATTATTATGAGACTATAAATAATCACAAAGTATTTAGTACCCTCCAATTTCTAAAAATACATTAACGTTATAAATATTCATATTTTATATTATATTTTCAAATTCAACTCTCACATTTGAGAACATAAAATAATTTTCATATCATCGTATAAATAATTTTTTTTCTAAGTATATTTATATAGTCCAAAATTATCTCAGTAAGTCAATTGTAATAGAAAATATTCTATCTTATTGAGAATGCATTTAAATTTTTTATTATTTAAAGTATAGTTTTATTTTAAGAGAATTACCTCAAATCTTTAGTTACAAAACATTATGAATTATTTTTTAAAAAATACTTTTAAATTTGGTGAAAGTAACGATTTTTCTACTGGTCGATTGTTTTGTTAGAAGTGGTTTGTAAATGCTCTCACAATTACTATGAATTTATTGGCTTTTCAAAAATTGAAATATATTTCCTTCTTACATGCTAATCAACATTCAAACTCTCTACTATGTCGGATCAGTTGACCATTAGCTACTTAGATTTTTTCTTGGTACCTACCATTTTGGTGGTGACATGAACATCATGACCCACCAAACGCTACCAACTTACCAAACTACTCCCACCATATCAGTCCACCTCTCACCAGAAAAACCCTAAATCCATCTGTCGCTCCCTGATAGTGCCACTTTTTTCAGTAGTTTCAAACTTCTGTGCCACCAAACACAGGGTCCCCAAAAGGACACCAAATTCCAGGGCTCTCATTCACAAATCTCCTCCATAATCTTCATCTCCTTGCTGTTTTACTTGCAGAGCCTCTCAAAAGGTAAAAATCTACAGCACAAATGCTGACTTTGAATCTTGTTCCTTGTACCAATATCACCTTATCCAAGCCAAAAAGCCATCAGTACTCTATAAATGCTCTCCACAGGGCTCAGAACCAAGGTGACTTCCACTTGCCTAGGGGTCTGTTCAACAAGCCCAAGTCTCAGGTAATCTCAAACTTGAGTAGAATCCATGGATACCCTTTTGGGTTTTGTGCAAAACCCAGTTCTCAGATCCATGATACAAGCGCAAAGATCACATCTTTGGACACAACGGGTGAGCACCCATCTGGGGTTGGTGCAAAGCCCAGATCTTGGGTTGCTAAAGCTGCTGAGTTTGAGGGGGAAAGTGAAGTTTCCAAGCCTAACAAGACCCTTCAACTTGGTATTGTGTTTGGGATGTGGTATTTTCAGAATATTGTGTTCAATATCTACAACAAGAAGGTGTTGAATCTGTTCCCCTTTCCATGGCTTCTTGCCTCTTTTCAGCTATTTGTTGGGTCTGTTTGGATGCTCATTCTCTGGTCTTTTAAGCTCCAGCCATGCCCAAAAATCTCAAAACCTTTCATTTTTGCTCTTCTTGGGCCTGCACTGTTTCACACAATAGGCCACATCTCCGCCTGTGTTTCTTTCTCTAAGGTGGCTGTCTCTTTCACCCATGTCATCAAATCTTCAGAACCAGTTTTCTCAGTCATTTTCTCAACCATTTTAGGTGATAACACCTACCCTTTACGTGTCTGGCTTTCAATCCTCCCCATTGTTCTAGGTTGCTCTCTTGCCGCTGTCACCGAAGTCTCCTTCAATTTGCAAGGCCTGTGGGGGGCTTTGATCAGCAATGTGGGGTTCGTTCTTCGCAACATTTACTCAAAGCGAAGCTTAGAGAGCTTCAAGGAAGTGAATGGGCTGAATTTATATGGTTGGATCAGTATAATTTCATTGCTGTATCTGTTTCCTGTGGCAATTTTCGTTGAAGGGACTCAATGGATTGAAGGGTATCACAGAGCAATCCAAGCAGTGGGAAAACCAACCACATTTTATATATGGGTGATGTTGTCCGGGGTGTTTTACCATCTCTACAATCAGTCATCATATCAAGCACTTGATGACATTAGCCCACTGACCTTCTCTGTTGGAAACACAATGAAGAGGGTGGTAGTGATTGTAGCCACTATTTTGGTGTTCAGAAATCCTGTTAAGCCTTTGAATGCGCTTGGATCTGCCATTGCGATTTTTGGGACTTTCTTGTATTCGCAGGCAACATCCAAGAAAAGCCCAAAGAAAATTGAAGGTGAAAAGAGTAGTTAAAATGAAAGTTCAATTGGTCTCTTTACGATTTATTGATTGGAATTGATGGGATTTGCATATCTAGACTTGTTGCTTTTTTCAGGGATGTGGAATTTGATCAAATCTCCTAAATTGTTTCTTGTGTTTTGTGCTCTCTATTTGATATGATCGTTCTCTGAGTTGTTCTGCTACCATTACAATTTTGATGTTGTTTATATTCACATTATGAGCGAACAAAGAAGCAAATAAGATTTAAATGTTGCAATTTGATTATAATTTGCATAAGCATAGCACGACTTAGTGCCTGTGGTTGCACCAAAGTATGGTGGTGTTTCAAGTTCAATTTGATCTTCTTATGAGCAAAACATGAAGATGAAGTACAAGTTCATATTTGAATTCAAAGCGTTGGGCATGGTTGTGATGCAGACTTATGAAACTTGTTTCCACAGCTGGGCTTAATCTATTATCAGTTGTCAATTTCAACATCAAACTATGGCATGAGTCTGTCACAGGACACATGCATTCTTTAAGGGTGTATCACAAATTGTTTGTGTTCTGTCGGACATTTAGGATATCTATTTATGAATAAAAAGGTCTTTGGTAAACCCTTATTTGTGACTCATGAGAAGCCAAATTTTCTAGTTGAGACATTTCGCATGAGGAAGTGATAGAGGTTGGAGGTTACTCAATCTTTTTTAGGCCTACATTTAGAGCTTTTGGGAAGCTTTTACTCTCGACTAAAGATAGAGTAAGGCATTATCCGGTGCAGAACCCATTTTAGGGTTTTGGGTAAGATGTATTGGCAAAATTTTTTAGTTGAGTCTTGAGACATTTCAGATGAGAAAGTGATACAGGTAATGGTTGCTTAAGTCTTTTTGAGACCTACATTTAGAGCTTTTGGGAGGGTTTTACTTGCTAGAAATAAAGATTGCATAAGGCCCAAAGTTAAGATGTATTGGTAATCAAATTATTCCAAAGTTACTTGCTAGAAATAAAGATTGCATAAGGCCCAGTGCAGATCTCCTTTCTAGGGTTTTTGGTTAAGATGTATTGGTAATCAAATTATTCCAAAGTTATTATAACTTTGTAGAACCCCTAGGACCTAGCAAGTTTTGAGAAAGAGGAAAAGGAAAATGGATCTGTTAATGTAGGATGTATTGGTACTCCAACGGTTCAGAAGTTATTATATTGACAAAATTTTAAAAAGACTGAAAAGGGAAGTGGATCCCTAAGAATTGGTACACTCCAAGACTTAACGCAAATCCTTGCACCATTTACCATGGGCTCAATTCTACACAAATCATCAGCATTTCTTTTCCACTCAATTCAATGCATTACCTCAATGTGCTTGTTATGGTATTTTTCTGAAGGCTTAATGCCTGAACTGACTTGCTGTTATCTTCAAAGAATTTTGCCACCAATGCTTATCGCCTGACCTTTGCTTTGCTTGAACTCAAGTTGTTTGGGAGCAATTTTTCCGTTTGTCAATCTTACATTTGTCTCTGGTGGTGGCACTATTTCCATTTCTGTTAGCATAGGCAGCTTCAAGCAAGGGGGAAATGGGTGCTAGCAAGAGCCTGGAGCTGTGTATTTTCTTTCTCTTTTGTCATTGTTCACTAGGACTTGGACAGTTACTACAGTGAAGAATCAAAGGGTCTCTTCAACTAAATTATACCCTGGTTGGACAGTATATTTAATTTTCACTTTTGGCTTTCATTTGAGGATCAAAATCATTGTGTCACCCTGATTGAATTCTTTCTCAGGAGAAATAATTGGCCATGAATTCAGCCTATATTTGGCTAGTATTTAACTGGTATATCCTATCTATTATATCAGTACCTTTTTTAGTTTTTCTTAGGAAACTACTGAAACCCCTTGAGCAGCATCTTTGAGGACTGAGCCATGTCAAAGATCGCTAGAACAGCATGTGAGGCTCGACAGAAGGAGAAAGGGAAGTCTCAAAGTCCATAACTTCCCCAAACTTAGCTTTGGTTTAGATCTCTGGTGATATGGAAGTCATGGCCTTCAACATCTATGACAAGGTCTTGAACCTCCCCTGTTTTCAAGGCTTGTAGTCCCGGCTTCTTTCTGTGCGTTAAGACTACTGTCGATAAATGTTTCATTCTCATCCAAATCAGGCGGTCCATCATCTTAATAATGCTTTTCTTGTCCCAGTAGCAACTTGTTTTGCTGGTGCTTTCTATTGAGAGCATGAAATATGTTTAAATATATTTTAAAAATAACTTTTATATATAATATTATTTTTAATAATTTTTTTATTTATAGCTTCCTTAAATCCTTGAAGTCTTCTTTTGTTAACTAAAAAAGATTTAACAAATACAAAAGATGGATTTCGAAATCATTTTTTCATTAAACAATAGATAGTCAAATTTGATAAAATTTCAAGTACAATTAATTAGTTATATCTTGAAAAAAGTCATGAAAGCCCAAACGCATAAACTTTTGTCACGAGTGGGAGGGGTGCGCCAGGCCCGAGCAAGCTATTGTGGAGGGACCTCCCCCTAAAAAAATTAATTTAATATCATGTGGGACGATATCCCACGTATCAGATATTAAACTGATAAGAACAGATACTACACTTGATCTTACCCAAAAGGCCGAGAAAAAAAAAATTAATTTAATATCATGTGGGACGATAGCCACGTATCAGATATTAAACTGATAAGAACAGATACTACACTTGATCTTACCCAAAAGGCCGAGAAAGGTATGCTTTGTATGGTCTCTTGGTCGTCCTTTTATATTATGTCTGCTGCACTTTTTTTCTCTTTGTTGGTCAACGTGACAACAAATATTTCTTTGAAATCTAGATCAAGGTTGTGAAACACTCTTATAATTATTATTTTTATCATGATAATTATATTATTTATTATTTTTTAATTATAAAAATTACTTAACATATTCCATATGACCCATGTCATCATCTTTTTTAAGGACACAAATCATTTCTATAAATTGGATATGTCCTACTATTACATTGATATTGATGACACATGTATTATTTCATTTGAAGTCATTAATGTGGCCTGGGTTCTTTTTATTTGTGATATGATTAATTCATCAAATTTTGATACATGAAAGTTGTGTTTAAGGCTATGTTTGGTTTCTGTAAATATTAAGAAAAGAAAAAAAAATGTTAAGGAAAATGGTTTTCTCATGTTTGGTTTTACCATAAATTTTTTTAAAGAAAATTGAATATAATTAAAATTAGTTAAAAATTTATATATTTTAAAATTATTTAATTTTTATATAATAGATTAAATTAAGTGAAATGAGTTTGAAGAAACATATAAAAATAATTTATTGATTTTGAATCTATTTTATTTGCCTTCATTTTTTATTTTCTTCTACTTTTCTTTTCTATTTTTTTCCCTCACACTTTCCCTCGAATTTTTCTGGAACCAAACATGACCTAAAGGTATTAATGCCACATGGTTTCTTTAATTGATCTACTATATGATAAATTCTTATTTAACTATTTTAAGATATATGTCAATTTATGATTAGTTACCTTTGACACATGAAAATTATGAATCAGACAAATTTTTTCTTCCAAAAAATGATGACCGAGAAAAAAGATGATTCATGGATTACTTTAGTTTATGGAGGCAAAGAAATTGGGCTCATAACATCAAGGTTTAGTTTGGTTTGGAAAAATATTCAAGAAAGAAAAAAGAATGTTAAAGAACTCATATTTGATTTCACCACCTAAAATACAAAAAAAATTAAATATAATTAAAATTATATATTTCTAAATTTTTATTTAATAAAAAATATAAAAATCGAATTTAACCTATTTTTTATTTTATTTTTTTTCATTTTTTTCTTTATTTTCTTTTCCCGTTACTGATCAAGTTTTCTAACCATCAATCATAATCTAAACAGAGACGATGGAGAGAGAAATTACACACACCGACATTAAAGAAGTCAGAAGATGGTGAAATTTTGGAAGGTATTGCTGTATTGGTTACTCACAAAGGTGTTGTTCTAGACGATCTTTAAGGCTATGTTTGGTTCCCGGAAAATTTGAGGGAAAATGCGAGGGAAAGAAAATACAAAGGAAAAGTAGAAGGAAAAAAAAAGTGAAGGAAAATAAACAAATAGATTAAAAGTTAATAAATTATTTTTTTTTGTTACTTCAAACTCATTTTATTTATTTTAACTCATCAATATAAAGATTAAATAATTTAAAAATACATAAATTTTTAATTAGTTTTAATTATATTTGATTTTCTTTGATATTTTTTATAGGACAACCAAACATGAGAAAATTATTTTCCTTAGCATTTTTTTTCTTTCCTTTGTACTTTCCGGGAACCAAACATAGCCTAAAAAAACAAAACAAGAACAGAAATTGATTTTGCCTGATGCATGAGTTGTACTGTACATAAGGTATTAACAAACATCTAATCTTATCGAAAAATTTTGACCATTTCATAGGTTATTTTTTAATGGCAGAAGGAACAAAAAATGGATAGCGTAAACAAATTTTATGATACGGATGTTTCCATAGGCTGGACGTGAGATCCTTGGGCAGGAAGGAAATTTGCTTAAATTTCATGTCACGGGATGACAGTAACATCACGAATTTTTTAATCGAGATGTTTTTGTTACAGATCATTCTGTTGAAAGTTCCACGCCAAGGTTGGAACTGATAGGGTCATTTGGCAAAGGATAAAATCCTTGCAATCTCATCTGACTCATGCTTCACAAGTCCTTCTCGTTTCTTCAACAAAGGAATCTTTTGAACAATTGGTTTAGGATGTGATTGCCGATTGGGACGGTTGAATTGGGTATATCTAAATATTTAGAGCAAATTGGAAAGCCAAGAAAAATAAATAAAATAAACTTAAAGAATAATATAAAAATAGTTTATTCATTTAAAGCTGTGAGTGCTTTAGGTGGATTGCAAATTCCTTTAAAGTCAATTATGTTTGAGGTTGTAGATGGACCAAATTAAATCAACCGTATTTTTCTTTTTTAAATTGTGGGTATTTTTTTTTATATCTTTTTTTTAATTAAATGGACAAGGAGAGTTTCCGCTAATATTTTAGGAACTTGATCGGCTATCAAGTCAGGAAATTATCTGATTCAGCAGATCGGTCAATTACATCTATAATTTTTTACTTAATATATTTAATTATTAGAAATTATGACCATTCAAAACAATTTAATACCACGATAAACACAAACATGGCTAATGGAACGGGGGAGGGAACAGGTGGACCCAGGTGCTGATGCAGGAATGGAAAAAAGAGGTGGAGGTGGGCCCAAGTGGCGCTGACCCAATGAGATGAACAAGGGATGGTTTCCCAATTCCCAACCATGGTTCAGCCCTGGTTGTGTCCAAAATTAAAAATTAGACCTATTTATTAAGAGCATTTAAACTTCTTAAAAACATATGAAAAGCTTGTGAATTTAATATTAATGAAAACAATTAAGAAGTAATTAATTAGATACAAGCAATTTTGATGTAGGAATGAAGGGAAAAGAAAAACAATTTTAATTACTAGAGTTGGGAATTTAACCTTGGAGAGGGAAAACTTTGATACAATAAACTTATATAAAATTCCTAAGCTAATTAATTGAAACATAAAACTTAGATATTGATTAATACTAATAAATAAATATCAAGGGACATTTTTTTTAGTATTATAGGATAAAACTCTCTCAAGAGAATTTTGTATAAAAATTTTCCTCACATTGTAATATTAGATTTTCTTAGGTTATGCTTGGTTCTAGAAAATACAAGAAAGGAACAAAAAATATTAAGAAAAATGGTTTCTTGTTTCACTATAAAAAAATAAAAATAAAAATAAAAATCAAATATAATTAAAATTAATTTAATATTTATATATTTTTAAATTATTTAATCTTGTTATAATAGGAAGAAATAATTAAAATGAGTTTAAAGAAATATATAAAAATAATTTATTAAATTAAATTTTTTTTTTCTGCTTTCCCTTTTTTACTTTCTTTCCTTCACATTTTCCCTCAAATTTTTCAAAACCGAACATAATCTTATTCAATTAGGAAAGTTATTAGGAATATTTTTATAAATATTATAAGTTATGAAGGGAAAATGTTATGAAGTGAAGATAAGTTTGTAGAAATTATATAAGATAGATAGAGATATGAAGAAGAACATGAGATATTCGATGGAGTGAAGGGGTTCATGGTTTATGGTATGGATATAAGGAGAGGGGAAATATAAGATATTTCGGGAACTCAATACTTGTATTTGATTTTTTATTCTATAATATTTTTTGTAGTATGGATACAGAGAGTGGAGAAATATAAGATGTTTCGGAAATCCAATACTTGTATTTGATTTTCTATTCTATAATATTTTTTATGGTATAGTGAAAAGATTTTTTATAATCCTAGACATGATTGACCAAATCACATTAAAGTCTTGTGTATCATTGTGTTTATTATTTTATTTTTATATTCTTAATTTAATGTTATTTGCATTAAAACCTCTACAGGCACAATAATTTTTTTATAAAATTTTATGAACTCTTATGAGGCATAAAAATGATGAAAACAAGCACGTTTCACAGTAATTAATATTAAACGTGATTTTAAAAATTACTATAAAAAAAAAAGGCTCTAAAATAGCGAATAAAAAACTACTTGATATTGACAACTATATTTTCTTGAAAATTGGGTGAAGCTGCCTTAGGCTAATACAATTATTTTTACTTTAATATAAAATTATCTTAAAGGAATTGGGAGAAAATTAGATGAAGCTCCTTTGCTATTACAATTATTTTTAACTTAAATTAAAATTATATTTGTGAATTAATAAAATATAGGATGAATATTTGGATAAGATAATTCACAAAAATATCATAATCTTGTATTCTCTGAAATATTCTTTCTATTAAAAATAATTTTTAAAAACAGTTTTTAAACATAGTTATTAATAATTTCTAGAACAAAAATATATTTAAAAATTTGAAATATTATTAATTTGTTTTTTATATTTTTAAAAATGACTTTTATAAGTATTATTTTGTTTTTAATATTTTTTTTATATTTGTATAATTATTTTTTGAAATATATGTTAGAAAATAATTAAAAACAATAATATATGCTAAATAAATATTTCATTTTAGAAAAAAATTACCAAAAACTTGTTTTTTATATAAAAAAAATTATCAAGCAGAAAAGCAGTTCTAAATTATATTCTCAAAAAAAAAACTTATTTTCAGAATAATTAAAAAAAAATATATTTTTATCAAAAAATTATCAAATATACTTTCAATTGAAAAACAATATAAAATTATATTCTAAAAAAAAAAAAAAATCTTATTTTCAAAATAAAAATTAAAAAAATAATCTTTATTAAAAAAATAATGAAACGCTTTTTTAATTAAGAAAAACATTTGTAAATAGACTTTGCAATGCCAAATTAATGAAATCAAAAGTCTATAGTTTGACATTTATGTCTTATATTTGAAAAATGAAGACCTATTTCTGTTTAAATGATGGCACATGCCCAATGTCTGGACCTGTTGAACTGAATTTTTGTTGTTGTTTGGAAATGAGTAAATTGGCAAAAATTTTACAAATCATTTCTATTGTTTTTAATGCTTAATAAATAAAAGTTTTAAGTGATAAAAAAAAATTTAAAATACTTTCTAAAATCAATTTCAAAAACACCTCTTAACAACCCTAATCGAATCTTCATGTCACCATCCATCAATTTGCCTTAATCCAATCTTCATGTCACCATCCATAGCAGAAGGGTTAACAAAAATAATAATAATTACAGTTGAAATTTTCCACTTTCTCAAATTGGAATGGTAAAAGTGGGTTCTCATTAAATATTTAGATATGAGAATCCCAAAACCCAACTTGGGAAAATTCTACCCTACGGTCCGCCACTAGTGCACGTGGCAGCAAGAGGTGTAGAGAAAAAGTCAGTGGGCAATGGATAAAAAGGTTGTCAGGCAAAGGAAAAGCCTAAAATCAAACATGTGCGTCATTGAGGGAGAAATAGATGAGGAAGTGAAACGCTTATAATCAGGTGAGTCGGTCCGAAACCAGCAAGTATCCATAACAAAATCATGCCTACTGATCACTGTGCAACTTCCATTGATGTTTTGGGAAGCTGCCAGCACGGACAACAAAAGCTTCATGCCGCCACTTTGCCCTGCACCATTCTTTCCCTTCTCAACTTCATAGTTCCGGTGCTCGTGGCTCTCGTTGGTTGGAGGTTCCAAAATGCTACGGTTTCCGTCTTTCAAGCCCACCCAACAACCATCAAGGTGACTGTTGCAAGCCAACTTGCATTTGTAGTGGCATGTGGAATCGAGTTAGGCTTCCAAACCAATCACTCTCCTTCTTGGGCTGCTCTCCTCCGCGCCATCATCGTGTTTTCTGCTTTGCTCTTGGTGGCGTCATTGGCGTCACTAGTGTTCCCGGATGCATTGCCTTCACTTGGAAGGAGGTGTTTGTCGGTTGGCCACAGAATATTCATGGAGAAACTTCACACTCTATTGACAAGAATGCAACAAAGTCAAATGAGAAGAAACCCTTCGGTTCTACCATTGACCAACATCGATAAAGGTTATACAGTCCCCATAACCAACATGGATGCAGTTTATACAGTCCCTACTGGTACAAGTGCACAATACTAGAGTCCTTCCTCTTGTGTTTTTCTTTACTACGTACACACTTATTCCTGAGTCCTGTTGTGTTAATTTGTTTACTATATACACAGCTATTCCTGAGTTCTATTGTATTTCTTGAGTTAGTGTTACCAAGTTCTAACAACAGAGGAATGTAATTTTAGGTTGAATATATTGAGATACATATATATGGAGTTTGAACTCATGGCCTTTCAAATTTCACCATAATAGCTTATTAGATAATCAACTTTCTAAAAATTTAAACCATTAAGATTTATACCCACTTTAAAATATTGTATATCTTTCATTTTTCTCCTCTTTTATCATTTTTTTCTCTCAAACTTGATTCTCAACATTCAAATGGAGTGCTTCTCTTTTTCTCTCTTTGTGTTAAACAAACATGTCTACACCTGCTATTAAATGAACAAGGAGAGTTCCTCTTGTTTATGGATCTCTCATAAGTTTTCATCAAACAACCTATATAAGTTTGTTTTATTAACATTATCAATTTAATCATAAAAAAAGAAATAATCAGTTTGTTTGTGAGTAACTTCCACTATATATTAATATAATAAAATTATGATTTAAACTATTCTCATACATGTATTATTTTTCTTCCTTTCTTTTCCTCTCTTGCTTTCAAATATATTAATATTTACTAAGTTGTAACCCAACGTTTTAAAAGTCATTTAATACTCATATAATGGAGCCAACATTCTCAAGCCCAAGGCATGCTTTGAACCCTACACTAAATATATGGCCTTCGGATTGGTATGTTTAATAAAATAATTTAATAATATGACTTAAAGTAAAAAATAATCAATTTAATCATAATATTAATATAATAAAATTATGATTTAACCTATTCTCATACATATATTATTTTTCTTCCTTTCGTTTTCTCTCTTGCTTTCAAATATATTAATATTACTAAGTTGTAGCCCTACGTTTTAAAGCTCATTTAATACTCACGTAATGGAGTCAACATTCTCAAGCCCAAGGCATGCTTTGAATCCTTCACTAAAAATGATTGATTGGTGTATTAGGCCTTCTTATAGGATTGGATTGAAGGTTTTGCTAACCATATTGCGGATGTGGGATTCAAAAAATATGAGACCAGACTAGGTCTTTGGTGGGAAAATGGGGGGTGCACCAACAATCTTGTATTTGAATGCACTTAATATATATAGCAATTAAAATTAATAAAATATATAGTTATTAAAATCTAGACAACTTTGAATAAATTTTTTATTTTTATTTTATCTAAATAATTAAAATTTAAATATATTTAGTAAAATTAATTAGTTATATCTTGAAAAAAGTCATGAAAGCCCAAACGCATAAACTTTTGTCACGAGTGGGAGGGGTGCGCCAGGCCCGAGCAAGCTATTGTGGAGGGACCTCCCCCTAAAAAAATTAATTTAATATCATGTGGGACGATATCCCACGTATCAGATATTAAACTGATAAGAACAGATACTACACTTGATCTTACCCAAAAGGCCGAGAAAGGTATGCTTTGTATGGTCTCTTGGTCGTCCTTTTATATTATGTCTGCTGCACTTTTTTTCTCTTTGTTAGTCAACGTGGGACATAGAGAATAGAGTGTAGTACAACTTACAAATATATCAACACACTTACAAATACTTACATAAATAACACCTGCTAATGTAATTTGAAAATAATGTAAGGATTTGAAATAAAGACAAAATTTATTATGGTTATTTTTTTCATTTTAATACCCCTTCATCCTTTTATATTTTCTATTTCCTTAATTTTTAAGCATAGAAATATGTGAAATTACTCATATACCCTCATCTTTTTGTGTGTCATTAATTCTCTCAAAATGCTAACCCAAATTGGCCTTCTTCTTCTTCTTCATTTTTTTTGAAAAGGGAAATTGAAAGTAAAGAAGATAAGAAGGGAGTGGAAGTAGTAGACGAAATGGAAAGGCAACAAATGTAAAGGGTGATGATGTATGTGTGAAATTTTTTTTCTTCAACCGCCTTGAATATAATAAAGATGGGAGCCACATCACTTTTTGTTTTTTAAAGGTACAATGTGTAATGATTTACAAAGATAACATAATATAAGAAATGTTTGACTGAAGTGATAGGGGAGGGGCCTCAAAGATCTCTATAAATCAATCAATTGGAGGGATTTTAAGCTAAAAAGAATGGACACATCAAAATACAATTTATGACTTTTATGCATGAGTGAGATCGACAAGCATAGAGCCTATGACATTGGAAAACAAAAGTAAAGGTTTCGAAGAACAAATATTAAAAAAGACTTTGGTGGATGGATGACCTTGGTGTCCATGCCAGTTGTGACTTTGCGTTCTTATTCCATTATAGCTAATGGGGTGATAATGGTGATAAGACCAGGTTGAAAGCCACTCATGGACGTTGCCCCTATTCATTCCGTGTGCCAACAATGCCCTCGTCTCGGAACCTTAACAACAAAGCATCCAGTAAAAAAATTCAACAAAGGTATTATTGTGTTTGCAAAATTGAGAAATGTTTAATAAATTTTTGTGAATTTAAGGAGCATAAAAAATAGTTTGCAAGGTAAAGATTTTGGAAGGAGTTTTTAAAGTAACAATTGTTATATGTGTTATAAGAATGCTGTTAGAGGGGCTTAGTGACTCAAATTATTTTTTTGTTCGACCTAAAAGGTTTGCGGTGGAACATACGTAGTGAAAAAAAAAATTATGGATTTTTTGGGGGGCCTGTGGTGATGGCGAAGGGATTAGACCGATGGTGTATAAGATTTAGGGTTATGCAGTGGTCGTTTATACTCTCTCCTTTTGTACTATTTTTTTACAAAGTGAATTTTCTTTTTCTCTATTCGTATTTTTTGCCATATAGAGTTTTTCTACGTAAATCTGTGTCCTTATTTTCTTGTTTCTTATTCTCGTTTTTCTATAAGAATGACCCTTACCATCACTTAATAGAATATCATCACCTCCATTACCATCACCATCACTCAGGCTGCAAGTTGTTATTCGAATGATATTGATTTTGAGTGTTACTAAAAGATTGAATACCAAGGGTGTGGTTGTTGAACTAAGAAGCATAAAGAATGTTCTTGTTGGAGAATTGATTACCATGAAATTTGTGATTGCCATTACATTGATGGTTAAAGTTTCTCATTCATTTTCCTTGAGTTTGAGGAAGCCTTCATGTTTCATAAGTTTGTCATGACGTTTTAAACCTGAAGTAAAAATAATAATAAATATAAAAAATTAAAATAAATAAATAATAGTGAGATGTGGTAAAAAATAATTAAAAAAAAAAAATATATATATATATATATATGGAAGAAGGGAGAAGAGGGGGTTGCAATGGGGTCGCTGGGAGAAGGGGATTTCCAGCAGCGGGGTGAGGGGAGGGGGTTGGCTTTTCCGGCGCGGGGGTGGGTTCCGCCAGGCAAATCTCCGCTCCCGCCTCTCTGAAACGCTGTCGTATCTGCCAGAATCATTGCCTGAGCCCCAACTTCTTCGCATTCTTCCCCGCGACGATGAGCTCAGCAGCTTTCATGGGAGAGATGCTCTGCACCGCGTTTAACTCAGTTGGGTTCAACTGACTGGCATGTTCGATGGCTACAAAGCTCGAAATGGGTTCCAGCGGGCAAAAAGGGGAAGGGTTTCCAGCGCGGGGGTTCTAGCAGGGGAGGAAAGTGCGGGGGTGGGGGGTTTCAGCGGGGTCGCAGGGGTCTTGCCGACGGGGACGACAATAGTGGGAGGAAAAAAAAAGTTCAACTGGACGGTTCCCTCCGACCTCCGAACTGTTCTATTGATCCGATTCGCCGATCGAACCACCGGTTTAACCAGTCCAATTCTGGGCTAGCCACTTTTCGGTCCAATTGACCGGATCGGACCGGATCACAACTGTGACCGACTAACGATCCGACCGATCCGGTCCAGTTTTTAAAACCATGGTGTATTGGGCCTTCTTATAGGATTGGTTTGAAGGTTTTACTAACTATATTCCAGATGTTGGATTCAAAATGTGTGGACGAGACTAGGTCTTTAACGGGATTTTTCTCAATAGTACAGTAATTTAAAAAAGTTATGCTTAAATTACTGTAGTAGAAGAAGTTATTACAAATATACGGTAGTTTTTGCCACCTAGGAAAGAGGATTTGCCACTTAGGAGAGAGGAGAGAGGAGAGAGGTTCAGCGGATAATTTTTTTTTTAAACAAAGGGAAATCGTCTTTTCAAAAGACGAGTTCCATGAAAAAAAAAATAGTATTTAAAAAAATTCCCCATTTACAAGGGAACTCGTCTCTTGAAGAGACGAGTTCCATGAAAAAAAATATATAAAAAAAAAAAGAAAATTCCTCAAGGTATATATTTTAAAAAAAATTCCTTAAAAAAAAAATAAAATTCCACAAGGGAAATTCAAGAGACAAGTTTCCCATGGGAAATTTTTTTTTTAAAATATTTTTTTTTTTTAAAAATTCCCAAATTAAAAAAAAAAAAAAACAATTCCACAAGGGGAACTCGTCTCTTCAAGAGACGAGTTTCCCATGGGAAAAAATTTTTTTAAAAAAAATTCCTAAATTAAAAAAAAAAAAAAAAAAAAATTCCACAAGGGGAACTCGTCTCTTCAAGAGACGAGTTCCCCATGGGAATTTTTTTTTTTTTTTAAATATTTTTTTTTTAAAAAAATTCCCAAATAAAAAAAATAAATAAATAAAATAAATAAAAAAAACAATTCCACAATGGGGAACTCGTCTCTTGAAGAGACGAGTTCCCCGTGGGAAATTTTTTTTTTTTTTATAAATATTTTTTTTTTTTAAAAAAAAAAAAAAAAAAAAAAAACAATTCCACAAGGGGAACTCGTCTCTTCAAGAGACTTGTTTCCCATGGGAAATTTTTTTTTTTTAAATATTTTTTTTAAAAAAATTCCCAAATTAAAAAAAAAAAAAACAATTCCGCAAGGGAACTCGTCTCTTCAATAGACGAGTTTCCATGGAAAAAAAATATATATTTTTTTTAAAAAAGTTCCCAAATTATAAAAAAATAAAAATAAAAATTCCTCAAGGGAACTCGTCTCTTCAAGAGACGAGTTCCATGAAAAATAAAAAATATATATTTTTTTAAAAAAATTCCCAAATTATTATTTATAATAAAAAAAAAAAAACAATTCCTCAAGGGAACTCGTCTTTTTTTAAAAAAAAAAAAGTTCCCAAAAAATATATATTTTTTTAAAAATTCCCAAATTATTATTTAAAAAAAAAAAACAATTCCTCAAGGGAACTCGTCTCTTGAAGAGATGAGTTCCCATAAAAAAAATATATTTATTTTTTTAAAAAAATCCCAAATTATAAAATAAAAATAAAAAATTCCAAAGGGGAAATAGTCTCTTTAAAAAAAAGTAATATTTTTAATATATTTTTTTTTAAAAAATCTCAAAATATAAAAAAAAAATATTGCAAAAGGGAAATCGTCTCTTCATTAAAAAAAAATCCCAAATTATAAAAAGAAAAAAAAAATCCAAAAGGGAAATCGTCTCTTCATAGATAAGTCGTTTGCTATGAACAATACCGTTTGCTATTTTGAACAACACTGTTTGCTATTATAGGTAAGCCGTTTGCTATCATAGCTAGCCCGTTCCCTTGAAGAAATTTTTTTTTTTTTTTAAATTTGGGTATTTTTTAAAAAAAAAAATTAAAAAAAAAAAAAATTTTCCCATGGGAACTCGTCTCTTCAAGAGACGAGTTCCCTTGTGGAATTGTTTTTTTTTTTTTTTTTTAATTTGGGAATTTTTTTATAAAATTTTTTTTTTTTTCCCATGGGAACTCATCTCTTCAAGAGACGAGTTCCCTTGAAGAATTGTTTTTTTTTTTTTTTTTTTTTTTTTAATTTGGGTATTTTATTTTAAAAAAAAAATTAAAATTTTTTTTTTTTTCCCTTGTGGAATTGTTTTTTTTTTTTTTTTTTTTTTTTTTTTTTTAAATTTGGGTATTTTTTTTCCCATGGGAACTCGTCTCTTGAAGAGACGAGTCCCCTTGTGGAATTGTTTTTTTTTTTTTTTTAATTTGGGAATTTTTTTATAAAAAAATATTTAAAAAAAAAAAAATTTAGAGACGAGTTCCCTTGAAGAATTGTTTTTTTTTTTTTTTTTTAATTTGGGAACTTTTTTATAAAAAAAAAATATTTAAAAAAAAAAAAAATTTTTTTCCCATGGGAACTCGTCTCTTGAAGAGACGAGTTCCCTTGTAGAATTGTGTTTTTTTTTTTTTCTTTTTTTTTAATTTGGGAATTTTTTTTTTTTAAAAAAAAATATATATTTTTTCCCATGGGAACTCGTCTCTTGAAGAGACGAGTTCCCTCGAGGAATTGTTGTTTTTTTTTTAAATAATAATTTGGGATTTTTAAAAAAAAAATATATATTTTTTTTCAAGGAACTCGTCTCATGAAGAGACGAGTTCCCTTGTAAACGGGGAATTTTTTTAAATACTAATTTTTTTTTTCATGGAACTCGTCTTTTGAAAAGACGATTTCCCTTTGATTGAAATTTGAAAAGATGATTTTGGTTTAAAAAAAAAATTATCCGCTGAACCTCTCTCCTCTCTCCTAAGTGGCAAATCCTCTTTCCTAGGTGGCAAAAACTACCGTATATTTATAATAACTTTTTCTATTACAGTAATTTAAGCATAACTTTTTTAAATTACCGTACTATTGAGAAAAATCCGTCTTTAACGGGAAAATGGTTCGCCAACACTACACTCTTGTATTTTAATGCACTTACTATATATATATATATATATATATATATATATAACAATTAAAATTAATAAAATATATAGTTATTAAAATCTAAACAACTTTGAATAAAAAAAATTTATTTTATCTTAATAATATAATTTTAAATATATTTAATAAAATTAGAAATATTAATAATTCAATAAATCTTCTTCTTATTTTTATCATAATTTAAACTATCAATATTAATTATAAAAAGATGAAATACAATTCAAAATTTTAATTATTTAATATTTTCATAATTATTTTTAATTTTAGATTATATATATATTATGATGTCAACAATTTGACTACGGTCCAACCACCTATGTACTAGTAACTTTTCCCAATTCTTTTTTCAAGTATCAAAGAGTCGGCTATCACCTCAAATGTGAGGAATTGTAGTATACGTTGATAATCTCTACGGAAAAGTGGAAAATGTAAGGAAGTCACCTTTGAAGGTAATCCAAACTTTGTGATTGAAGATCTCACAAAAAAGGTTCAATAGGTAAAAACAATCCTCACTATAAGACTTATAAGTAATACTAACTTTGAGGAAAGAGTGTCTTCTCCATCCGTGTGATGACAATGCCATCAATGTGATGGTAGAAATAGTTTTGCCTTGAATGGACCCAAGGCAAAAAGAGCAATGAGACACAAGTTACATGTACTTTTGAAGGATTCACCTAAGCAATAGTTGTCTTAAGATTGCAACTATGAGATTAGGCTATTCCTTAGTAATTCTCATGAGAATTAATATCAATCCATCACTACTAATTCAACTAACCCATTTAAAACCAAGTCCTATATCAATATCACATGTGTGATAGTTGTAATTTAGCTAGAGGACTTGGATCAAGATATGGCTCATGGATCCCCAAATAAAAAATTTTAACACTAGAAGTAGGTTCAAGTCCAAAAAACACTTATACATGATATAAGGTTGCCAAATTTGTTTCATTTTTATACATATTTTTTATTAATTTAATTTATTGTTATTTATGAAGTTTAAAACTTTGTGGGGAAAGAAAGTTTAAAACTTCAATTATTTTTTTTAAAAAAAGGAACAAAATATTTTATTGGTTTGGTAAGTGAACTATAGATTAATTAGTTATTAACAACCTTAAATACTTCTAACATTAAGTTGAGAGTAATGAGCTTCAATGGAAATTATCAGTTACGTCCACAATAAATATCTTCCCATATGTACTTATAAAAGGGAGTGTTTCTTAGCTTTTTAGTGACATGAAAGATTTTGGTAACTCGTCTCAAAGTTGAGCTTGTTTTAAGACAAGCGTGTCTACACGTACCTAGCCAACGTGCTTGGTTTAAAAGAAAGAGTTTTGAGTGAAGAGTTTCTGCAGATGCATCAGTAGGTACAAGTGCAATTCTTGCATAATCTCTTCACCTTCTTCCATGTCCTCTGCCTTTTTCATTCATCAAATGCTAAACTAAAAAAAATTCCAGATAAACCCACATCACATTTGCCAAATTATTCAATATCACAACAATCCCCAATCAGAAGCCAGACAAGTACAAAGACAAACCCAAATTTCTGAACCAAGCAAGTGAGCCTCATCTCAAATTCTCGCCCCCAAACATTCTCCCCTTTTCTTTCAAATAAACCAGACACCAACGCAATCAACAATCTCCACAAACCCCAAACAAAACAACCAAAAAATCCTATTTTTTCCTCTTTTTTGTTGCAGAGAGTTGAGAGAATAAAAAAAATAAAAATGGTAGACATTCACGGCTTTGAGGGAAAGAAAAGTCGAGAAAACAGAGGGAAAATTGATGGGTCTGACCTGTTTGGCAGCTGAGGAAAGCGAAGGAAAATTGAGGTTCAGAGGAGGAGCATCATCAAAGCGGAAGGCCTATGGGTTGGGGTGGCTTCTTCTGTCATTGTGCTTCTGGAAATTCTCCCAGGTTTCTCTTTGAGTCAGTGATTGAAGAACCCTTCTCCTTTTCTCTCCTTCGTCTCCACCTGCCACCTTTTTTTTTTACTGAAAAACTAGGCTTTCGTAAATATTTAAAAGATAAGAAATAGTGCCTCACCTCACAACACAGGACCTTGGCCAAGTTTATCTTGCGTACATCAATAAGAATGGGAGTTGAAACCTATAATTCAATAAAAAGAAAATTTTCCAAAGAACAGCTATATAAATTTCTACATAAGTTTGTTCATATTAAATGATATGTAAAGCATTGGACCAAAGGTTTACAGTGGAATGATCTAGTCTTAGGAGTGGATAAAAAGGATTAAGAATTCTTGAAAAACACATGCCTATTCTCAAATAGAGTCCAGTGGTCCTCTGCACCAGATACACATTAGTCAAACACCATCTTAGGCCATTTTTCCTTTGCTCCATTTTTCAGTTAATGACTATGTCCCAATGTCATCCTTATCCTATATGATAATTCATTCTGTCAAATGTGCAACAAATCATTTTAAATATCACTCTCTTAAATTTTTTTAATACTGATAAGTCCAAGGACCATTGTAGAATTTGTCATTATAGCATGATTATCATGGAAAGCATAGCGCAACAGGTATGCTGTGTCTAAATTTAATCGAAGCCAACCAGAATATGGCAGCATGATTAACAATAATCCATTAGTTCTAACAACAAGTTTGTTGACTGTGTCAAAGAAAAACACGTAGGGCTGAAGTTTCTACCTTATTCCTTGCTTATGTGCAGCTGCTGCCCAAGGAAAGCTATGGGTTGATGAATTCGATGATCTACATCTGTGATCAAATGTTATCTTTGGTGGTATTCCAACTCAATGGCCATGAATGATGAAACATTTTTGTGCCTCAAATATTTCTTACCAAAAATGAACATCAAAATTCCATTAGATGTCAACGAAATACACACGCACACACACACACGTGTATATGGATCATATGATAAACATACCTGCAAATATGCATTACAGCCTCTAATACTCTCAATAGGTACATATACAGGATATATATGTACTACATATGATCCCACGTAAGATGTCATCCTGAACTGAATTTGCAACTTTTTTATCTTTTTATTTTGTAACTTTTTTATCTTTTTATTTTTTTAAAATTCGAAACTGACTTTGCAACGTTCTCCATGCATGGCTTACCAACTAGAGTAACTGGTTGCCTGTTGCATCCAATTCAAAATCCAAATTTACTAAAAGGTAAAACTATAAAGCCTACTTTACAAGATATAAGGAACCTATATAGGGCAAAGTCGTTGGACTCTAGATTATATCTTCACTCACATGTGTGTCAATGCACACACATGCAAGCAAAGGGCTTATATCTGGTAGGTATTTTTTCCAAATTGACCCAATAAAAGATTCAGGCCTCGTCATTTCCTCTTCATACCATTGTTTGAGACAACATAACCATCCAGAAGAAAGTTGGTAAGTTGAATATGTGAATTTTGTATCAGGAAGTCTCCACACTGAGACAAGTGAAATGATGGCAGTTCTTATTATGCTATGTCATGACACCTAAGAGTTACTTCACAACGACCAAAAAAATTAATGGACAAGTCAAAAGCAGGAAAGCATGAATTGGTCAATAATTCAGATTTGTAAAATAAGCCAAGGTAGCAAAATGGTACTTACAGCAAGATTAAGATTTTCCCCATTTTTGCTACAGGTATGCCAAGCTCTTCAGGCAAATATCATACTTCCAACACCTTTGTTACCGTCAACCTGCCCTTCATCAAAAGTCCACTGAATCCTGTCATATTTATCAGCTATTTTTAATCTCCACCTAAAAGCAATGGAGACTCTGATGAATTAGAAGAAGAAATGCACTGATTATATGCTAGGGGATGTGGAAGAAAAGGTCGAATTCCAAGATGTTGATAGCTGGTGGGGCTTGTAGAAGGTGACAAATAAAAAATGTTACAAAACATAGAAGACTGAGTAGAAATGCAATGTGGATTCAGGTTATAAGATGTACCAGGAAAGGTTTCACTGTACAGTATTTATATTCAACTCATCGTATTTAGACACAGAAACTTGCGTGAGGAAATTGAGCTATTGTTCTTAATGTATATATGGAGGAAGACATGCAGATCAATCTTCTCCAAACAATAAATGTCCTCCAACTGATTCAGGAGGAACGCATCACTCATCTCAAATTAGCTGTTTGATTTAATGAGATGATACTATGGAGATTCATGGTCTTGAGATGACAGCTCAGTTCTGGTCAACACCACCAAAATTGAAAGATGCAAATGTTACATCCCTCTAAGACGTTTTCCAAAATCAGCATTTTAAATAAAAGGACAAACACTGAAAGGAAAATTGAGCTATATTAGCATCTGACTTCATGTGTATTGATCAACCAGAAAAATAGATTTTTTTTTTTTTTTCTGATAGGCAAACAAAAATATCTTCAGCTTCAGAAAGATCTTGTAGTTTGATATTCATTTGTTTTTGGATTTGTGGTTTGACATCAATTCAAAGTGTGTTTATCACACAAGGGAAAGAGCTGGAGAAAGCCATGGAGTACCTGAAGTTCTTGGAAGAAAAGTTGAAGGGAAAAATGTCCTTTGGTGGAGAGATGATCATGTTTCTTGACCTTGCCTTGGGTTGGCTTGCTAACTTAACTTGATTAGCATATTGGAAGAGATCGTTGGCTTAAAAGTTGGGGATGAGGAGAAATTTCCATTGTTGTCTCCATGGACACAAGATTTTGCAGATGCTCCAATCATTAAGGGCAACTGGCCACATTGAGACAAAAAGATTATCTAGTTCCAAGCCCTTCTTGATGCCATCCTTGCAGCAGCAGCATCAACATCTAAATGAACCTCTATGGTTCACAAAGGAGAATGAACAAGAATCAAATGGTACATGCATATTTCATATAAATGCATGCTTGAATGCAGGTGGAATTTTCAAATAGTGTCTTTGGAATTAATATAAAGGGAGTGTTCTGACACTCTTCTTCCCCAACGAAGAACCCCTTGCACCAGTACTCATCACAAGGCCTTATCTGTTATGGGTCTGCAACAAAATTGATTTAACACCATTTTATTTTTGCATTCAGTAGAACATGGTCATGAACAGCAATGCTGCATATTTCAAAAATCAAGTCCAATCCAACGAAAAGATAGAAAAGACCAAAAGATCCTATAATTCCCAATGGAAAGAAAACAAAAATCATTGTCAATATAGTTGCCAAAGTTTTCTACCAGCAATAAATACATTCCATCTCTAGATTCAGGGACCAGAAAGAAAAACGTGACTTTGGAACTCCAACCTCTAAGATCAACTCCTCAACCTTTTCCTTGACTTCTCCTGTCCTGCATTAGGAAGTGCGAACACAGAGATAGGAATAAAGACACCAGAAAACAATGAATCAGAAGTGCTTGAACTTGTTGTGTTGAAAAGATTTTAAAAAACCCAATTCACCCCGCCTTTTGGGTGTTTTTCTTAATTAAGCATAGCCTTTATTTTCTCAAAGTCCAATCCAACAAAAAGATAAAAAGTTGTAGGCCAAAAGATCCTATAATTCCCAAATGGAAAGAAAACAAAAATCATTATCAATATAGTTGCCAAAGTTTTCTACCAGCAATAAATACATTCCATCTCTAGATTCAGGGACCAGAAAGAAAAACGTGATTTTGGAACTCCAACCTCTAAGATCAACTCCTCAACCTTTTCCTTGACTTCTCCTGTCCTGCATTAGGAAGTGCGAACACAGAGATAGGAATAAAGACACCAGAAAACAATGAATCAGAAGTGGATAGTGACGAATATACTGGGTACCAGAAAATCCAACATTCTTTGGAAATGAAGAACTAGAGCACATGAATTTGAAAATCTTTAAAGCAAACGTACTTTGCTTTTCCTGGTCGACTTGCTTTCTCCGTTAGAACCAAAACCCTTATTGATTAGCCCAAATCCTAGGAGTACTTAAACATTTCAATTACTCAACAAAACGATATTAACAAAAGTATGCAGAATATGAATGTAGAACATAAGTTCAACAGTAACATGCAAAGAATTTTGCATCTAGAAGATGTTTATATGTGGTAGTTATTTATATATCTTAATTTCAGTTCCCTTTTCTACATACAATCCTCTCCTCCTTCCTCATTTTCCACTAAAATCAAGGCCCTCCCATTAGACCATACCGTTGGAGGAGCTACATTGTCCACTATTCTCTCGAGACTAAGTGGGTATTTGGCAAACCAACTTAATAACTTAATTTAAGTCATTCAGTAAATTAAGTATGTTTAATAAAATAATTTAATGATATGACTTAAAGTCAAAAACAACTTTAAGCAATAAGTAAAAATGATTAACTTACTCTTAAGTCCACATCTTCATTTTACTTTTTATCTCCATTTGTCCTAATTACCTCTATGAGCTCTTTTACTACTTCACAACCTCTATTGTTATTCAACCTCCTTTGCCCTAGTTATAATTTATAAGGATAAATATGTCAATTTGATGATTTAGAATAAATTTTAAATTAATTTTATCAAACAACCTTAATACTTAAAGTAATAATTAAGTAATAAGTTTTAAGTCAATAACTTAAGTATAATTTAACTTAAAATCAATATAAGTCATTAAGTAACAAGTATTAAGTTTTACCAAACACCCTTTAAGAAGTGGCTTAATGCAATCACCATCCCTAACAATCAAATCAATTCCTGATGTCCAAGTATTGTTTTGCCCAAATGAAGGACATCATGAGTTCCTTTAAAACACAGAGAAAATTGAGGTTCTGATAATTGAAATTTGGATCTAAAAATCCAAATGCACAAAAGTCCCATAATACAATTGTTGGACCAAAACAAAGGCATCAAACAAGGTCTTATTGACAAAATTCACTTTATGTAATCAAATGCATTAGAAATAAAATAAAATACTAAATATTCTAGCTTCTCATAAAGTAATTTCCAAATGTGAGACTGACTAATGATTTTGCATTTACTTAAGAAGATTTAATCTCAATTACAACTTTAGAGTATGCATTTCCCTAACACATATTAGCTTAGAAAATATCATTCTGAATTTAAGGGCATATAGCTTCTTACCTGAGCATCTGCTGTCATCAGAAACATCAAGCAGGTGTATGACAAAGAGATCTCCAGTTTCTGTTGAAATACTCTCAAACAAACTTAATGGCATCACCTAGGACCTTGACAGACTTGTACTTTGATGCTCCAAAAAACTCCTGCAATTAAAAAACAACATATTAAGGCTTTGCTTAGATAAGCTTCTTATTTTTCTATTTTTAAAAATAGGAACTTATATATAAAAAGTAGAAACCCTTTTATGCAAAAAGTATAAACTACTCTATATTCTTAAAAGTTTCTTTAAAAAAATTTAGAATTTGAAATAATAAGATTTTATTGATATCTAAATTTTTTAATCAGTTTTTAAAAACTATTACATTTTCCTTCTAAGATTTTTTATATTTTATATAGAAGTTATCGGTCATTACTATTTTCTATTTTAAAAAATAGAAAATGACGGTAACTTCCATATAAAATGTAAGAACTCTTTGAGAATTAACCTAAAAAACATCAATTTTAAAAACTGTTTAAAAAATTTATGTAACAAAAAACTATTAATCCATTAAATTTTAAAAATAGATTTTAAGAACATAAATAAATCCTTAGTTTTTTTTTTCTTTTATAAAAGATTGATATATATTTTATACAAAAGTTAGTACTATTTTTGTTTTTAAAACTAAAAAGCAAAGTATATTCTAACGAGCACTTAATTATTGAACATGATCAAACAAAACTTCCTTACAGGGAAAATGACATGATGTCAAGCCAATAGCCACTCTATCAATTTTTGGCACCCACAGGATAACAAAAAAAAAAAAATTGCTTTCTCCATTGCAATCTTCTTTTTGAATGTGATTAAGCAAGCAATCCATTATGGGGAATCTCCACAACTATAGATTCAGCCATCAAGCCAGCAAGTATCCCTGATAAAACCTCACCAAATTGCTGGAAAAACTTATTCCCAATGCCAAAAACATAAACCCTGTTTTTTTGTATTTCCATCCATCTACATCCAGGGTCCTAGCTTTGAGTTTTTTGCATATTGAAAGCACTTGATCCGTTTCCCTAAAGCTACATATACATTCAATCCTAATACATAATATCCATATATTATATGTTTAATTCTAATATGAATTAATTGATTAATGCATATAAATAATTAAATACTTATAATATGGGATAATTTTCCTATCCTATGAAATCAATTTCATAAATAAATTGCTATATATATTAGAAATTCAGGCATAAAAACAATAGGAATATATCATCTCTAATGCATTTAATTAATTCCATAAAAGGAATACAAGATAAAATTTCCTACATCAATTCCCAAACCAAAATCAAACAGATGCAGACTTTGGGGAAAACACCTCAAGCCCGCCTTTTAACCTTTTAAAACATTGCTTATGATTATGAAGTCATGAACATATTTTCCAAATTCTAAGTCTGAATGGCGAAGAATAGATTTGATAGCGAATCTGGTCTAAATTGGTTCTCCATCTACACAACTAACTGCCTCTTCAAACAAATCCATTTGAGAGTACCCATGAATCAATGCATCCAAAGTGAACTTTTAATCCTCTACCATCTACTGATCTATCAAACTTTCAGTACATGGAAAGAAGCACATTTCTCACAATTATATCCCTTTCACTCCCAAGCTTTTTAATCAACCCATGAACTAACCCACCCTCTTGACCAGCGCTCAAACCTTCACAGGCAGGTAAGAGCCCTGGCACAGTGCACAAATCTGGTGCCACACCCACAATTCTGGAATGAAAACTAATTTCCAATGCTTTCTTCCAATTATGCTATATTCCAAGAAACCAAAAGCCCTAAGAGGCATTTCCTCAATCATGTTATGCTGCTTGTCCAAATCATTAAACCTACAATACATATGGACCCATGCATTCCAAATATACAAATCTGAGCCAAAATCCATCTCCAAAACACACATGACCGCTCTTAGCTATCTCAAAATCCAACAACCTGATTCTTTAAATTAGATACTAGAGCATTCAAGAAAAGCCCATTATGGGCAGTTGATTACTTTAGTAGACTTACATGGCCTGTTTTGAAAACACAAAATTGATTGCAACACTGAAAATAATTTGAAGTTGCAGGACTAATTATGAAGTTGTTGAATTGATCCAGGTATTGGCAAAGCCAGAGGGCTTGTGACATGATTAACCATAAGAAAACTGGATAGGTTCGCATAAGAAACCAAGAAGATTATATCATAGTTGCAATTCAATTAAATGCATCTACAACCAAGCAAGTGGCCTGCATGCAAAGAGTAGAATGCATATAAAGAGGGCCTACTTGCAAAGAGTAGAATGCATATGGAGCAGGCCTGCTTGCATCCATGAACAACAGCTAGCCCCGCTAGTGAAGGAAGCAAGGTAAGGAACCTGTATCCTCATAGAGACATATAAATACAATGCTACTGATGCGTGCAGATGTTCCCGAGTCTTTCAACTAAAATTGGTTGGGGAATCAACTGATTGAAATCGACCTACATTAGGTTAAGTTCAGTCACCAGGTCACCAACAAGGCAATTGTCCAAACAGGTCAAGTGCCCTGATCTATGTTGGATTCTTTTCCATGCCTCGCCTGCCAAGGACTCCAAAGAAAGATAAACTGAAATATACAAGACTAGAATGAAAGGGCATGGATATCAACATGCAATAAAGAAAATTTTTCCAACAAAGATAAATGTGTGAAGAAACAAAAGTTCCAAAAATACTAAAGGCCAAGGAAAAGTAAATTGTAAGGAAATTAAAATACAAAAAAAAAAGATATTGGAGAGGATCAAGAGAACGTGTGTTTATAGGTTTTATAGCACTAAAAAGACGATTTCCCATCCTATAATCCTCAACTGAAAATCATCCATCGGTATTGCAACATGCTCACAATGTACAACTCATATCTCCAACAAATTCCTTCATAGTCTCCTTTTCCTCAATGGACTTTTTCCCCAAACATTCTTCTCTAATTTTTTTTCAAAAGCAAATATGTCGTGATATTCTTCTATATCCCGTCATAACCCCTCCCCTTTCCTGCACGTATTCGAGCAAAATTTGCTTATTTACCATAAATAAATTTATTTACTAATAATATAGATGTTTCCACACCTAAAAAGATATTCTCTTTTATTTTCTGACTATAACTAATCTACTCCTAATTAACCCAACCTCCTGCCTAATTGTGCTTCACTAAAATGTTTGTCCACATCAACAAAACCCCCCAAAAATATAATTTTATTTATTTATTTATTTCAAAAATGAGCTATTTGGAATATCTTCCCACCACATTATCTATAGTTAAATCCATTAAAAATATTACTCTAATTCTTCACAACAAATCTTGCAGTGTCACATTCTTGGCTGGACTCTTTCAGAGTTACTTACCCACAGAATCTATCATAAGAAATCATACAGATACTTTCTTTCAAAATATACCATAAGCAAAAATAGTAATGCATTTGGAATATCTTTCTGCTCAAGAATATTTTCATGTGAACACCATCCAATTCTGCCCCATCCTTGACCACGTATTCATCAGCCATGCAAGGATTCTAGACTTGCAAATTATGACTTAAACAATGCTCTCTACACAACTTGCATTTGTTTAATGCAACAAATAGTAATAATTCTTTCGAGTGATCAAGAAAAACATCTTTTTAGCAATCAAATTTATCCTTTATAAGTCATGAACAATATCCACAGATAGTTTGAGAGCAGTATCAAGAGTAGTAGTATCCTTATACTGGTGCAAGCCTCTGTGGATATCTCAGATTTATTGAAAATGGATCAAACCTAATTGGTTGACTTTCATTGCTTGTCAAAATGGAGTCTTCCCATCCCTTAGCATATTTGTCAACATCACTTTATCCCAATCCAAGACCCTCTAGCTTATTTCATGGCAGGGTTGAGCATTTCCATGCTTGCCCCTTAGGGGTCCTCATTCATTTTTATCATGTCGTTGACCAGCCAAGGTAACTAGGATATATCCAACTAGTCTATGCTTGAATTCTCACTCTTTTAGGTCAACAATGGTCCATCTTTGGAGGTCGACTTCCATGATTAAATGTTTGCAACCTCCAAGGTCTATTGCCCACCCTTGTAGACTGATTATCCAAGTTTGGTGGTCAGCTCACATGATTAAAGAAGTAAAAGTATTAGCAATCAATGTTAACGTTTTTGTAGATGAATCAGCTATGGATTACACCTAGATAGGGGTGAATAGGCGTGTTTTGAACTTTGAGATGGTTCCTAATGAAAGGCTATCGCTCCAAACTGATTTTTTTTTTTTTTTCCCTATTTTTACCTTGTAGTGTTTTTAGCAAACAATCAAAACACATGCAAGAATCGATGCACCAACACTCTCCCCAATTAAAGCAATTGAAATCACATGCAAATGAACCAACACTCCTCAATCCATAGGTACTTAACCTTTCAACAACCAACCGTCAAATATTCAAGTGTTTAATTGATCCTTAGACCAATATGAAATTATTTCAACACTTTTCTAAGCGCAAGTGATAAAAATTCAACCAATGTCATCAACAATCCAAATCATTATAACAATCTAAAATTCACAATCATAGATAAACTAATCAAGATAATCAAATGAAGAAATAGAAAGAAAGAGACAATAACACAAGGATTTTACGTGGAAGATCTTTGAATTAATTAAAAAACCATGGGCCCACAAGTGATCAAAAAATTTAATTATGAAGAAAAATAACTAAATACAAAGTTTTACTTAACACAATTCTATCAATCATCTTAACTATTTTAACTAGCAGCTTCAAACTTCAACTATACACCTTTTCACCAAAAACAAACTTGGAGTTACCACTAACCTTGATCTTAGTGACTTCTTGATGCCCAATCAAGAAGAAAAGGGTTTTATCCCAATCCACAGACAACAGTGAGAAAAAAGGATGGTACAACAAGATCAGTCAACCCCTTTTTGAAATAAAACTAAACTAAAACATGTTTTTCAACTCAAAATAGGGATGGACTTTCTTGGGAAACAAACACAACCAATTTGGTAAGAAGGAGCTCGGAAAGGGTGTCTTAATGATTGCTTTGTCTCCACAAAACCTAATTTGGAAACTCGGTTTCAAATGGTAGGAACTTAGATCTAGATAGCTAGATAGATACATATCAGATTGTCCATCCTTAGTTCTTAAGATGAATCGATTGAACTTAAGGTTCGATAACAAATAGAGCAAAGAGGACTAAGCTAAAAAATGACGCCTTTTAACATCTTTAATCTTTTATTACAAAAGTTAACCAAGATACCCACAATTTAAAAAAGAAAAATATGGTTGATTTAATTTGGTCCATCTACAACCTCAAACCATTTACTTTCAACTCTAACGACCTTCAAGCATAATCGACTATAAAGGAGTTTGACCTAGAGTTTCCAATCCACCTAAAGCACTCACAGTTTTCATATTTAAACTAAACTAATTTTTCTATTTCTCTATAAAAGTTTCTATTAGGAAAAGGCGGAAACCTTGCAAAAAAGAGGACACCTTAGATTTGGCAAGAGAAAATCACCCTTGTAGTTAATATTTTGTCCCCACCTTTTTATTGTATTTTTCTCTTGCTTATTGTCTTTTCTTTGATTGGGCCATGGTTTTAAAAACCGGACCGGACCGGCCGGTCACGGTTCCTGTTCGGTCTGGCCAATCAGACCGGAAAGCAATCGGACCGGAATTGAACTGTTTGAACCGGCGGTTCGACCGGCGAACCGATCGATTCCCTCCGGACCCAACAGTTCATTTTCCTTCCCCCTTCCTCATGCGATTGGTACCCCCACTATCACTTGGAGTGTCGTCCGGCCAACAACGGTACCTCCACTGTCGCCTGGAGCATCATCCCACCGGCAGCACCCCCGGCGCTGGGAACCCCGGCCCACCTCCCCCGCCGCGCGCTGAAAAGCCCTCCCAACCTCGACAGCACTTGACGCAAATCCCGTCACCCCACCCCCGACAACGGATTGGAAAACTCCACCCCCCCCTCGTGGGGGGGTGAAGAGCCCTCCCATTGGAAGTTCCCCCACCCTTGCAAAGCTCCCCTCTTTCTCTCTCTCTCTCCTCCCCATGACTGGAAAAGTTGTCTTCCATTTTAGTTTTTTAAAATTTAATTTTCTCTCTCTCTCTTTCTCCTCCCCCCCCACCCCCACGACTGGAATAGCCTTGCCTTCCATTTTAGTTTTTTTAAATTTTATATTTAATTTTTAAATTTTTTATTGATTATAATTTTTGTAATTTTTGTTTTATTTATTACATATTGACATTTTCATTTATTGAAATTATTGAAAATATTGGGTTGACTGACAACTATAGATAAAAAATTTTGTGAAAAAAATCAACAAACATGATAGATACTGTCAAAATTTAGATAGAATTTATTATTTTTATTTATTAATTTTTTTAAAAATTTAATAATATATAAAAATATATATTAATGACGTCATTGGTTTGACCACCGGTTCAACCACCGGTCCAACCAGTGAACCGTAAACCAGTAACTTATCCGGTTCGATGACCAGTCCGGTTCTGAAAACATTGGATTGGGCACATACTTAGAGTACTTAAAAATGGTAGGGTGCGAACACTCTCCCACTAGCTCACAGTGGTAACATTGAAGTTGAGGAGATTATACTTACAAATCAAATTGAGCCAATAATGGAGGCAAATAATGAAAAGAAAAAAAACAGAAAAAAAAAAAAGGATCATTAAGGACTAGATGCATAAGTAGAAACTCTTCACTGGAACAACATTAAATATCATTACTACTGTAAACTTTCTTTCAGACAACTAAGGAAATACACTCTGAAGTTGCATGTTTGTTCTAGAAATTCTCTCTTTCTTTCTCTAGATTTAGTGGGTTGGCGTCTAAACATAGGGAAATCTAAGTTAGGCATTCCTTTTACTTATTTAATAATTACAAATGGCCAATAGATAAATAAAAAACTAGAATTACTAGACAAAATGCGTTCCTGAGAAATCAGACATGGGGAACCCGTGAATTTGTAGGAATAGGGACAGTAGAAGGCGTAGCCCTTCTTCTCAGGTGCCATTGTCGCATACCTGTTAATACGGTCTCAAGGTTGTCCACGATTGTACGGTGAACCCAGTGATACCATTTCCGGACTAGGTTATGCAAGTTAGCAAGTGAGAGCAAGGCATAGAAGGCATATAGAAGGGGCCGCAATGCATCGGGCAACAATACTGATGCCAATGAAGCCAAGCAGAGGGAACCAGAAAACATCATGGCAGTGCGGAGGAGAGCAGCACAAGTAGGAGAGAGATGAGAAGAATGGAAGGTTAACTCAGTTCCGAATGCCAAAACAAACGCCAATAAGCTAGCAAAGAACATCATGGTGGTTATGGGGTGGGCTTCAAACAATCATGGCGTGAGCCATATTAATATAAACTCTTTACCATGATCATAACCCAAGTATTGATTAATCAATACATACATTCATAGAATTCAAGACCACCATGATGTTCTTTGCTAGCTTACTGGCGTTTGTTTTGGCATTCGGAACTGAGTTAACCTTCCATTCTTCTCATCTCTCTCCTACTTGTGCTGCTCTCCTCCGCACTGCCATGATGTTTTCTGGTTCCCTCTGCTTGGCTTCATTGGCATCAGTATTGTTGCCCGATGCATTGCGGCCCCTTCTATATGCCTTCTATGCCTTGCTCTCACTTGCTAACTTGCATAAC
Organism: Vitis riparia; assembly: GCF_004353265.1. Lineage (NCBI taxonomy): Eukaryota > Viridiplantae > Streptophyta > Magnoliopsida > Vitales > Vitaceae > Vitis > Vitis riparia. Next base: position 17,823,266 of record NC_048445.1, read on the forward strand.
CTAGTCCGGAAATGGTATCACTGGGTTCACCGTACAATCGTGGACAACCTTGAGACCGTATTAACAGGTATGCGACAATGGCACCTGAGAAGAAGGGCTACGCCTTCTACTGTCCCTATTCCTACAAATTCACGGGTTCCCCATGTCTGATTTCTCAGGAACGCATTTTGTCTAGTAATTCTAGTTTTTTATTTATCTATTGGCCATTTGTAATTATTAAATAAGTAAAAGGAATGCCTAACTTAGATTTCCCTATGTTTAGACGCCAACCCACTAAATCTAGAGAAAGAAAGAGAGAATTTCTAGAACAAACATGCAACTTCAGAGTGTATTTCCTTAGTTGTCTGAAAGAAAGTTTACAGTAGTAATGATATTTAATGTTGTTCCAGTGAAGAGTTTCTACTTATGCATCTAGTCCTTAATGATCCTTTTTTTTTTTTCTGTTTTTTTTCTTTTCATTATTTGCCTCCATTATTGGCTCAATTTGATTTGTAAGTATAATCTCCTCAACTTCAATGTTACCACTGTGAGCTAGTGGGAGAGTGTTCGCACCCTACCATTTTTAAGTACTCTAAGTATGTGCCCAATCCAATGTTTTCAGAACCGGACTGGTCATCGAACCGGATAAGTTACTGGTTTACGGTTCACTGGTTGGACCGGTGGTTGAACCGGTGGTCAAACCAATGACGTCATTAATATATATTTTTATATATTATTAAATTTTTAAAAAAATTAATAAATAAAAATAATAAATTCTATCTAAATTTTGACAGTATCTATCATGTTTGTTGATTTTTTTCACAAAATTTTTTATCTATAGTTGTCAGTCAACCCAATATTTTCAATAATTTCAATAAATGAAAATGTCAATATGTAATAAATAAAACAAAAATTACAAAAATTATAATCAATAAAAAATTTAAAAATTAAATATAAAATTTAAAAAAACTAAAATGGAAGGCAAGGCTATTCCAGTCGTGGGGTGGGGGGGAGGAGAAAGAGAGAGAGAGAAAATTAAATTTTAAAAAACTAAAATGGAAGACAACTTTTCCAGTCATGGGAGGAGAGAGAGAGAGAAAGAGGGGAGCTTTGCAAGGGTGGGGGAACTTCCAATGGGAGGGCTCTTCACCCCCCACGAGGGGGGGTGGAGTTTTCCAATCCGTTGTCGGGGGTGGGGTGACGGGATTTGCGTCAAGTGCTGTCGAGGTTGGGAGGGCTTTTCAGCGCGCGGCGGGGGAGGTGGGCCGGGGTTCCCAGCGCCGGGGGTGCTGCCGGTGGGATGATGCTCCAGGCGACAGTGGAGGTACCGTTGTTGGCCGGACGACACTCCAAGTGATAGTGGGGGTACCAATCGCATGAGGAAGGGGGAAGGAAAATGAACTGTTGGGTCCGGAGGGAATCGATCGGTTCGCCGGTCGAACCGCCGGTTCAAACAGTTCAATTCCGGTCCGATTGCTTTCCGGTCTGATTGGCCAGACCGAACAGGAACCGTGACCGGCCGGTCCGGTCCGGTTTTTAAAACCATGGCCCAATCAAAGAAAAGACAATAAGCAAGAGAAAAATACAATAAAAAGGTGGGGACAAAATATTAACTACAAGGGTGATTTTCTCTTGCCAAATCTAAGGTGTCCTCTTTTTTGCAAGGTTTCCGCCTTTTCCTAATAGAAACTTTTATAGAGAAATAGAAAAATTAGTTTAGTTTAAATATGAAAACTGTGAGTGCTTTAGGTGGATTGGAAACTCTAGGTCAAACTCCTTTATAGTCGATTATGCTTGAAGGTCGTTAGAGTTGAAAGTAAATGGTTTGAGGTTGTAGATGGACCAAATTAAATCAACCATATTTTTCTTTTTTAAATTGTGGGTATCTTGGTTAACTTTTGTAATAAAAGATTAAAGATGTTAAAAGGCGTCATTTTTTAGCTTAGTCCTCTTTGCTCTATTTGTTATCGAACCTTAAGTTCAATCGATTCATCTTAAGAACTAAGGATGGACAATCTGATATGTATCTATCTAGCTATCTAGATCTAAGTTCCTACCATTTGAAACCGAGTTTCCAAATTAGGTTTTGTGGAGACAAAGCAATCATTAAGACACCCTTTCCGAGCTCCTTCTTACCAAATTGGTTGTGTTTGTTTCCCAAGAAAGTCCATCCCTATTTTGAGTTGAAAAACATGTTTTAGTTTAGTTTTATTTCAAAAAGGGGTTGACTGATCTTGTTGTACCATCCTTTTTTCTCACTGTTGTCTGTGGATTGGGATAAAACCCTTTTCTTCTTGATTGGGCATCAAGAAGTCACTAAGATCAAGGTTAGTGGTAACTCCAAGTTTGTTTTTGGTGAAAAGGTGTATAGTTGAAGTTTGAAGCTGCTAGTTAAAATAGTTAAGATGATTGATAGAATTGTGTTAAGTAAAACTTTGTATTTAGTTATTTTTCTTCATAATTAAATTTTTTGATCACTTGTGGGCCCATGGTTTTTTAATTAATTCAAAGATCTTCCACGTAAAATCCTTGTGTTATTGTCTCTTTCTTTCTATTTCTTCATTTGATTATCTTGATTAGTTTATCTATGATTGTGAATTTTAGATTGTTATAATGATTTGGATTGTTGATGACATTGGTTGAATTTTTATCACTTGCGCTTAGAAAAGTGTTGAAATAATTTCATATTGGTCTAAGGATCAATTAAACACTTGAATATTTGACGGTTGGTTGTTGAAAGGTTAAGTACCTATGGATTGAGGAGTGTTGGTTCATTTGCATGTGATTTCAATTGCTTTAATTGGGGAGAGTGTTGGTGCATCGATTCTTGCATGTGTTTTGATTGTTTGCTAAAAACACTACAAGGTAAAAATAGGGAAAAAAAAAAAAAAAATCAGTTTGGAGCGATAGCCTTTCATTAGGAACCATCTCAAAGTTCAAAACACGCCTATTCACCCCTATCTAGGTGTAATCCATAGCTGATTCATCTACAAAAACGTTAACATTGATTGCTAATACTTTTACTTCTTTAATCATGTGAGCTGACCACCAAACTTGGATAATCAGTCTACAAGGGTGGGCAATAGACCTTGGAGGTTGCAAACATTTAATCATGGAAGTCGACCTCCAAAGATGGACCATTGTTGACCTAAAAGAGTGAGAATTCAAGCATAGACTAGTTGGATATATCCTAGTTACCTTGGCTGGTCAACGACATGATAAAAATGAATGAGGACCCCTAAGGGGCAAGCATGGAAATGCTCAACCCTGCCATGAAATAAGCTAGAGGGTCTTGGATTGGGATAAAGTGATGTTGACAAATATGCTAAGGGATGGGAAGACTCCATTTTGACAAGCAATGAAAGTCAACCAATTAGGTTTGATCCATTTTCAATAAATCTGAGATATCCACAGAGGCTTGCACCAGTATAAGGATACTACTACTCTTGATACTGCTCTCAAACTATCTGTGGATATTGTTCATGACTTATAAAGGATAAATTTGATTGCTAAAAAGATGTTTTTCTTGATCACTCGAAAGAATTATTACTATTTGTTGCATTAAACAAATGCAAGTTGTGTAGAGAGCATTGTTTAAGTCATAATTTGCAAGTCTAGAATCCTTGCATGGCTGATGAATACGTGGTCAAGGATGGGGCAGAATTGGATGGTGTTCACATGAAAATATTCTTGAGCAGAAAGATATTCCAAATGCATTACTATTTTTGCTTATGGTATATTTTGAAAGAAAGTATCTGTATGATTTCTTATGATAGATTCTGTGGGTAAGTAACTCTGAAAGAGTCCAGCCAAGAATGTGACACTGCAAGATTTGTTGTGAAGAATTAGAGTAATATTTTTAATGGATTTAACTATAGATAATGTGGTGGGAAGATATTCCAAATAGCTCATTTTTGAAATAAATAAATAAATAAAATTATATTTTTGGGGGTTTTGTTGATGTGGACAAACATTTTAGTGAAGCACAATTAGGCAGGAGGTTGGGTTAATTAGGAGTAGATTAGTTATAGTCAGAAAATAAAAGAGAATATCTTTTTAGGTGTGGAAACATCTATATTATTAGTAAATAAATTTATTTATGGTAAATAAGCAAATTTTGCTCGAATACGTGCAGGAAAGGGGAGGGGTTATGACGGGATATAGAAGAATATCACGACATATTTGCTTTTGAAAAAAAATTAGAGAAGAATGTTTGGGGAAAAAGTCCATTGAGGAAAAGGAGACTATGAAGGAATTTGTTGGAGATATGAGTTGTACATTGTGAGCATGTTGCAATACCGATGGATGATTTTCAGTTGAGGATTATAGGATGGGAAATCGTCTTTTTAGTGCTATAAAACCTATAAACACACGTTCTCTTGATCCTCTCCAATATCTTTTTTTTTGTATTTTAATTTCCTTACAATTTACTTTTCCTTGGCCTTTAGTATTTTTGGAACTTTTGTTTCTTCACACATTTATCTTTGTTGGAAAATTTTCTTTATTGCATGTTGATATCCATGCCCTTTCATTCTAGTCTTGTATATTTCAGTTTATCTTTCTTTGGAGTCCTTGGCAGGCGAGGCATGGAAAAGAATCCAACATAGATCAGGGCACTTGACCTGTTTGGACAATTGCCTTGTTGGTGACCTGGTGACTGAACTTAACCTAATGTAGGTCGATTTCAATCAGTTGATTCCCCAACCAATTTTAGTTGAAAGACTCGGGAACATCTGCACGCATCAGTAGCATTGTATTTATATGTCTCTATGAGGATACAGGTTCCTTACCTTGCTTCCTTCACTAGCGGGGCTAGCTGTTGTTCATGGATGCAAGCAGGCCTGCTCCATATGCATTCTACTCTTTGCAAGTAGGCCCTCTTTATATGCATTCTACTCTTTGCATGCAGGCCACTTGCTTGGTTGTAGATGCATTTAATTGAATTGCAACTATGATATAATCTTCTTGGTTTCTTATGCGAACCTATCCAGTTTTCTTATGGTTAATCATGTCACAAGCCCTCTGGCTTTGCCAATACCTGGATCAATTCAACAACTTCATAATTAGTCCTGCAACTTCAAATTATTTTCAGTGTTGCAATCAATTTTGTGTTTTCAAAACAGGCCATGTAAGTCTACTAAAGTAATCAACTGCCCATAATGGGCTTTTCTTGAATGCTCTAGTATCTAATTTAAAGAATCAGGTTGTTGGATTTTGAGATAGCTAAGAGCGGTCATGTGTGTTTTGGAGATGGATTTTGGCTCAGATTTGTATATTTGGAATGCATGGGTCCATATGTATTGTAGGTTTAATGATTTGGACAAGCAGCATAACATGATTGAGGAAATGCCTCTTAGGGCTTTTGGTTTCTTGGAATATAGCATAATTGGAAGAAAGCATTGGAAATTAGTTTTCATTCCAGAATTGTGGGTGTGGCACCAGATTTGTGCACTGTGCCAGGGCTCTTACCTGCCTGTGAAGGTTTGAGCGCTGGTCAAGAGGGTGGGTTAGTTCATGGGTTGATTAAAAAGCTTGGGAGTGAAAGGGATATAATTGTGAGAAATGTGCTTCTTTCCATGTACTGAAAGTTTGATAGATCAGTAGATGGTAGAGGATTAAAAGTTCACTTTGGATGCATTGATTCATGGGTACTCTCAAATGGATTTGTTTGAAGAGGCAGTTAGTTGTGTAGATGGAGAACCAATTTAGACCAGATTCGCTATCAAATCTATTCTTCGCCATTCAGACTTAGAATTTGGAAAATATGTTCATGACTTCATAATCATAAGCAATGTTTTAAAAGGTTAAAAGGCGGGCTTGAGGTGTTTTCCCCAAAGTCTGCATCTGTTTGATTTTGGTTTGGGAATTGATGTAGGAAATTTTATCTTGTATTCCTTTTATGGAATTAATTAAATGCATTAGAGATGATATATTCCTATTGTTTTTATGCCTGAATTTCTAATATATATAGCAATTTATTTATGAAATTGATTTCATAGGATAGGAAAATTATCCCATATTATAAGTATTTAATTATTTATATGCATTAATCAATTAATTCATATTAGAATTAAACATATAATATATGGATATTATGTATTAGGATTGAATGTATATGTAGCTTTAGGGAAACGGATCAAGTGCTTTCAATATGCAAAAAACTCAAAGCTAGGACCCTGGATGTAGATGGATGGAAATACAAAAAAACAGGGTTTATGTTTTTGGCATTGGGAATAAGTTTTTCCAGCAATTTGGTGAGGTTTTATCAGGGATACTTGCTGGCTTGATGGCTGAATCTATAGTTGTGGAGATTCCCATAATGGATTGCTTGCTTAATCACATTCAAAAAGAAGATTGCAATGGAGAAAGCAATTTTTTTTTTTTTGTTATCCTGTGGGTGCCAAAAATTGATAGAGTGGCTATTGGCTTGACATCATGTCATTTTCCCTGTAAGGAAGTTTTGTTTGATCATGTTCAATAATTAAGTGCTCGTTAGAATATACTTTGCTTTTTAGTTTTAAAAACAAAAATAGTACTAACTTTTGTATAAAATATATATCAATCTTTTATAAAAGAAAAAAAAACTAAGGATTTATTTATGTTCTTAAAATCTATTTTTAAAATTTAATGGATTAATAGTTTTTTGTTACATAAATTTTTTAAACAGTTTTTAAAATTGATGTTTTTTAGGTTAATTCTCAAAGAGTTCTTACATTTTATATGGAAGTTACCGTCATTTTCTATTTTTTAAAATAGAAAATAGTAATGACCGATAACTTCTATATAAAATATAAAAAATCTTAGAAGGAAAATGTAATAGTTTTTAAAAACTGATTAAAAAATTTAGATATCAATAAAATCTTATTATTTCAAATTCTAAATTTTTTTAAAGAAACTTTTAAGAATATAGAGTAGTTTATACTTTTTGCATAAAAGGGTTTCTACTTTTTATATATAAGTTCCTATTTTTAAAAATAGAAAAATAAGAAGCTTATCTAAGCAAAGCCTTAATATGTTGTTTTTTAATTGCAGGAGTTTTTTGGAGCATCAAAGTACAAGTCTGTCAAGGTCCTAGGTGATGCCATTAAGTTTGTTTGAGAGTATTTCAACAGAAACTGGAGATCTCTTTGTCATACACCTGCTTGATGTTTCTGATGACAGCAGATGCTCAGGTAAGAAGCTATATGCCCTTAAATTCAGAATGATATTTTTCTAAGCTAATATGTGTTAGGGAAATGCATACTCTAAAGTTGTAATTGAGATTAAATCTTCTTAAGTAAATGCAAAATCATTAGTCAGTCTCACATTTGGAAATTACTTTATGAGAAGCTAGAATATTTAGTATTTTATTTTATTTCTAATGCATTTGATTACATAAAGTGAATTTTGTCAATAAGACCTTGTTTGATGCCTTTGTTTTGGTCCAACAATTGTATTATGGGACTTTTGTGCATTTGGATTTTTAGATCCAAATTTCAATTATCAGAACCTCAATTTTCTCTGTGTTTTAAAGGAACTCATGATGTCCTTCATTTGGGCAAAACAATACTTGGACATCAGGAATTGATTTGATTGTTAGGGATGGTGATTGCATTAAGCCACTTCTTAAAGGGTGTTTGGTAAAACTTAATACTTGTTACTTAATGACTTATATTGATTTTAAGTTAAATTATACTTAAGTTATTGACTTAAAACTTATTACTTAATTATTACTTTAAGTATTAAGGTTGTTTGATAAAATTAATTTAAAATTTATTCTAAATCATCAAATTGACATATTTATCCTTATAAATTATAACTAGGGCAAAGGAGGTTGAATAACAATAGAGGTTGTGAAGTAGTAAAAGAGCTCATAGAGGTAATTAGGACAAATGGAGATAAAAAAGTAAAATGAAGATGTGGACTTAAGAGTAAGTTAATCATTTTTACTTATTGCTTAAAGTTGTTTTTGACTTTAAGTCATATCATTAAATTATTTTATTAAACATACTTAATTTACTGAATGACTTAAATTAAGTTATTAAGTTGGTTTGCCAAATACCCACTTAGTCTCGAGAGAATAGTGGACAATGTAGCTCCTCCAACGGTATGGTCTAATGGGAGGGCCTTGATTTTAGTGGAAAATGAGGAAGGAGGAGAGGATTGTATGTAGAAAAGGGAACTGAAATTAAGATATATAAATAACTACCACATATAAACATCTTCTAGATGCAAAATTCTTTGCATGTTACTGTTGAACTTATGTTCTACATTCATATTCTGCATACTTTTGTTAATATCGTTTTGTTGAGTAATTGAAATGTTTAAGTACTCCTAGGATTTGGGCTAATCAATAAGGGTTTTGGTTCTAACGGAGAAAGCAAGTCGACCAGGAAAAGCAAAGTACGTTTGCTTTAAAGATTTTCAAATTCATGTGCTCTAGTTCTTCATTTCCAAAGAATGTTGGATTTTCTGGTACCCAGTATATTCGTCACTATCCACTTCTGATTCATTGTTTTCTGGTGTCTTTATTCCTATCTCTGTGTTCGCACTTCCTAATGCAGGACAGGAGAAGTCAAGGAAAAGGTTGAGGAGTTGATCTTAGAGGTTGGAGTTCCAAAATCACGTTTTTCTTTCTGGTCCCTGAATCTAGAGATGGAATGTATTTATTGCTGGTAGAAAACTTTGGCAACTATATTGATAATGATTTTTGTTTTCTTTCCATTTGGGAATTATAGGATCTTTTGGCCTACAACTTTTTATCTTTTTGTTGGATTGGACTTTGAGAAAATAAAGGCTATGCTTAATTAAGAAAAACACCCAAAAGGCGGGGTGAATTGGGTTTTTTAAAATCTTTTCAACACAACAAGTTCAAGCACTTCTGATTCATTGTTTTCTGGTGTCTTTATTCCTATCTCTGTGTTCGCACTTCCTAATGCAGGACAGGAGAAGTCAAGGAAAAGGTTGAGGAGTTGATCTTAGAGGTTGGAGTTCCAAAGTCACGTTTTTCTTTCTGGTCCCTGAATCTAGAGATGGAATGTATTTATTGCTGGTAGAAAACTTTGGCAACTATATTGACAATGATTTTTGTTTTCTTTCCATTTGGGAATTATAGGATCTTTTGGTCTTTTCTATCTTTTCGTTGGATTGGACTTGATTTTTGAAATATGCAGCATTGCTGTTCATGACCATGTTCTACTGAATGCAAAAATAAAATGGTGTTAAATCAATTTTGTTGCAGACCCATAACAGATAAGGCCTTGTGATGAGTACTGGTGCAAGGGGTTCTTCGTTGGGGAAGAAGAGTGTCAGAACACTCCCTTTATATTAATTCCAAAGACACTATTTGAAAATTCCACCTGCATTCAAGCATGCATTTATATGAAATATGCATGTACCATTTGATTCTTGTTCATTCTCCTTTGTGAACCATAGAGGTTCATTTAGATGTTGATGCTGCTGCTGCAAGGATGGCATCAAGAAGGGCTTGGAACTAGATAATCTTTTTGTCTCAATGTGGCCAGTTGCCCTTAATGATTGGAGCATCTGCAAAATCTTGTGTCCATGGAGACAACAATGGAAATTTCTCCTCATCCCCAACTTTTAAGCCAACGATCTCTTCCAATATGCTAATCAAGTTAAGTTAGCAAGCCAACCCAAGGCAAGGTCAAGAAACATGATCATCTCTCCACCAAAGGACATTTTTCCCTTCAACTTTTCTTCCAAGAACTTCAGGTACTCCATGGCTTCCTCCTGCTTTGTCCCTTGTGTGATAAACAAACTTTGAATTGATGTCAAACCACAAATCCAAAAACAAATGAATATCAAACTACAAGATCTTTCTGAAGCTGAAGATATTTTTGTTTGCCTATCAGAAAAAAAAAAAAAAAATCTATTTTTCTGGTTGATCAATACACATGAAGTCAGATGCTAATATAGCTCAATTTTCCTTTCAGTGTTTGTCCTTTTATTTAAAATGCTGATTTTGGAAAACGTCTTAGAGGGATGTAACATTTGCATCTTTCAATTTTGGTGGTGTTGACCAGAACTGAGCTGTCATCTCAAGACCATGAATCTCCATAGTATCATCTCATTAAATCAAACAGCTAATTTGAGATGAGTGATGCGTTCCTCCTGAATCAGTTGGAGGACATTTATTGTTTGGAGAAGATTGATCTGCATGTCTTCCTCCATATATACATTAAGAACAATAGCTCAATTTCCTCACGCAAGTTTCTGTGTCTAAATACGATGAGTTGAATATAAATACTGTACAGTGAAACCTTTCCTGGTACATCTTATAACCTGAATCCACATTGCATTTCTACTCAGTCTTCTATGTTTTGTAACATTTTTTATTTGTCACCTTCTACAAGCCCCACCAGCTATCAACATCTTGGAATTCGACCTTTTCTTCCACATCCCCTAGCATATAATCAGTGCATTTCTTCTTCTAATTCATCAGAGTCTCCATTGCTTTTAGGTGGAGATTAAAAATAGCTGATAAATATGACAGGATTCAGTGGACTTTTGATGAAGGGCAGGTTGACGGTAACAAAGGTGTTGGAAGTATGATATTTGCCTGAAGAGCTTGGCATACCTGTAGCAAAAATGGGGAAAATCTTAATCTTGCTGTAAGTACCATTTTGCTACCTTTGCTTATTTTACAAATCTGAATTATTGACCAATTCATGCTTTCCTGCTTTTGACTTGTCCATTAATTTTTTTGGTCGTTGTGAAGTAACTCTTAGGTGTCATGACATAGCATAATAAGAACTGCCATCATTTCACTTGTCTCAGTGTGGAGACTTCCTGATACAAAATTCACATATTCAACTTACCAACTTTCTTCTGGATGGTTATGTTGTCTCAAACAATGGTATGAAGAGGAAATGACGAGGCCTGAATCTTTTATTGGGTCAATTTGGAAAAAATACCTACCAGATATAAGCCCTTTGCTTGCATGTGTGTGCATTGACACACATGTGAGTGAAGATATAATCTAGAGTCCAACGACTTTGCCCTATATAGGTTCCTTATATCTTGTAAAGTAGGCTTTATAGTTTTACCTTTTAGTAAATTTGGATTTTGAATTGGATGCAACAGGCAACCAGTTACTCTAGTTGGTAAGCCATGCATGGAGAACGTTGCAAAGTCAGTTTCGAATTTTAAAAAAATAAAAAGATAAAAAAGTTACAAAATAAAAAGATAAAAAAGTTGCAAATTCAGTTCAGGATGACATCTTACGTGGGATCATATGTAGTACATATATATCCTGTATATGTACCTATTGAGAGTATTAGAGGCTGTAATGCATATTTGCAGGTATGTTTATCATATGATCCATATACACGTGTGTGTGCGTGTGTATTTCGTTGACATCTAATGGAATTTTGATGTTCATTTTCGGTAAGAAATATTTGAGGCACAAAAATGTTTCATCATTCATGGCCATTGAGTTGGAATGCCACCAAAGACAACATTTGATCACAGATGTAGATCATCGGATTCATCAACCCACAGCTTTCCTTGGGCAGCAGCTGCACATAAGCAAGGGATAAGGTAGAAACTTCAGCCCTATGTGTTTATCTTCAACATTGTCGATAAAAACTGGAAATTTAGAGCATCAAGATCAATGTTGTTGCTAGAAGTAATGGATTATTGTTAATCATGCTGCCATATTCTGGTCAGCTTCGATTAAATTTAGACAGAGCATACCTGTTGCACTATGCTCTCCATGATAATCATGCTATAATGACAAATTCTACAATGTTCCTGAGACTTATCAGTATTAAAAAAAATTAAGAGAGAATGAATTATCATATAGAATAAGGATGACATTGGGACGTAGTTAACTGAAAAATGCTCTGGAGTATGAGGCAATTGCAAAGGAAAAATGGCCTAAGATGATGTTTGAGTAATGTGTATCTGGTGCAGAGGACCACTGGACTCTATTTGAGAATAGGCATGTTTTTTCAAGAATTCTTAATCCTTTTTATCTTTATCCATAAAAGCCACTCCTAAAACTAAATCATTCCACTATAAACCTTTGGTTCAATGCTTTACATATCATTTAATATGAACAAACTTATTTAGAAATTTATATAGCTGTTCTTTGGCAAATGTGATGTGGGTTTATCTGGAATTTTTTTTAGTTTATCATTTGATGATTGAAAAAGGTAGAGGAGATGGAAGACATGGAGGTGATGAGATTATGCAAGAATTGCACTTATACCGACTGATGCATCTGCAGAAACACTCTACTCAAAACCTCCTTTTAAACCAAGCAAGTTAGCTAGGTACGTTGTAGACACGTTTGTCTTAAAACAAGTTACCAAAATCTTTCATGTCACTAAAAAGCTAAGAAACACTCCCTTTTATAAGTACATATGGGAAGATATTTATTGTGAACGTAACTGATAATTTCCATTAAAGCTCATAACTCTCAACTTAATGTTACAAGTATTTAAGGTTGTTAATAACTAATTAAGCTATAGTTCACTTACCAAACCAATAAAATATTTTGTTCCTTTTTTAAAAAAAATAATTGAAGTTTTAAACTTTCTTTCCCCACAAAGTTTGAAACTTCATAAATAACAATAAATTAAATTAATAAAAAAATATGTATAAAAATGAAATAAATTTGGCAACCTTATATTGTGTATAAGTGTTTTTTGGACTTGAACCTACTTCTAGTGTTAAAATTTTTTATTTGGGGATCCATGAGCCATATCTTGATCTAAGTCCTCTAGCTAAATTACAACCATCACACATGTGATATTGATATAGGACTTGGTTTTAAACGGGTTAGTTGAATTAATAGTGATGGATTGATATTAATTCTCATGAGAATTACTAAGGAATAGCCTAATCTCATAGTTGCAACCTTAAGACAACTATTGCTTAGGTGAATCCTTCAAGAGTACTTGTAACTTGTATCTCATTGCTCTTTTTGCCTTGGGTCCATTCAAGGCAAAACCATTTCTACCATCACATTGATGACATTGTCATCTCACGGATGGAGAAGATACTCTTTCCTCAAAGCTAGTATTACTTATAAGTCCTATAGTGAGGATTGTTCTTACCTATTGAACTTTTTTTGTGAGATCTTCAATCACAAAGTTTGGGTTACCTTCAAAGGTGACTTCCTTATATTTTCCACTTTTTCATAGAGATTATCAACGTATATAGTATGCTACAATTCCTTACTTTGAGGTGATAAACGACTCTTTGATACTTGAAAAGAGAATTGAGAAAAGTTACTACTTCATAGGTCAATGGTTGGACCGGTAGTCAAATCGTTGACATCATAATATATATATAATCTAAAATTAAAAATAATTAAGAAAAAATTAAATAATTAAATTTTTGGACTGTATTTCATTTTTTCATCATTAATATTGATAGTTTAAATTATGATAAAAATAACAAGAATATTTATTGAATTATTAATATTTCTAATTTTATTAAATATATTTAAAATTAAATTATTAAGATAAAATAAATTTTTTTATTCAAAGTTGTTTAGATTTTAATAACTATATATTTTATTAATTTTAATTGTTATATTGTAGACCCCCATTTTGGGGCTGGTTTCTCTCACTTTTTTGCAGCTCACTTTTGCCAGGTGGAGGGCTCTCAAGGAGCCACGTGGTGCCTCTTGATTGGTTGCTGTGGAATCAGGGTAGTGGAGTTGAGGACCTATGAGAGTGAGACACTTGGAGAAAGGTTCTGGAAGAAGAATATTTGAGGAGCGTATTCCGTTATGCAAGCAGAGGCTGGCAGAGTGAGGTGGGGGGGTCTTCCTTGCCTTTTTGGAGCGAGATATTTTCAGTTGGGGTTGACAGGTGCTTTTGGGGGAGCTGCCATTTAGGAAGATATTTGGTGAGAGTTTTTTTAGCTTGGGGAGCAAGCTAGAATAGGGTAGGGATTCCATTACTGGTTGGAAGGATATTTTGAGAGAGGTTCTTCTTCTGGGAGGGGGTTGCAGAGAATAGAGAGTTTTGGGTTGCCGGGAGAGAGGTCTTCCTTGCCGTTTTCAGTGAGATATCTTGAGAGAGTTTTGAGGGCTTAGGCAGCAAGTTAGTTTGGAGGCAGTGAGAGGTCTTCATCGCTATTTTTTTGGGGGGTGAGATTCTGAGAGAGACTGGTTTTCATAGAGGTATTTTGGGAGCAGAGGTTCATCTTTTTTAGGAATCAAGATTGGCTGAGGGAAGGGAAGCAAGTTTGGTTGAGAGGGAGAGGGTTGTTGTCTAAGGAGGAGCACATCACTGGGTCTCGAAGAGCCAGCCAGAGAGATCAAGGGAAACGTATTCAATTTCAGGGAGGGTTATTTCCAGCTGGTCAGAAAGAGGAGGAAATATACAAAAGGGCGACACAGGTATGATTTCCATAAGTTCGCTTCTGTATCCAGGTCATTTGATTTGTGTTCTTTGAACGTAATGAGATTTTATTTTGATGTCGGGGTTTGCTTATACTCATGTTATGTTATGTTATGTTATGTTTCTAACCCATTTTCTGAGAGTTAGCTTAATTTTCTCTCTATGAGTTTGCTGGTCACCACGATCTTATTCTTTCTATGAAATCTGTTTGAAAACCATTTTGACCCATCCCCTGCATCTGAGCCCACTGATAAATACATGAAATGAGGCTTGAATGGGTTCATTTCGTTTCCTACTGTTTTTGCTCTGTTTTGCTGTCCATCCCCTGTTCCGAGTACCCATCCATATCATGCATCAGATTTCCCATCTCTGCCTGAAGAGGAAGGGTATTGCAGGAGATTGGTTCTCAGTCCTTGGACACGAAAAACTACAGTTGAACATTGTGTTGGGTCTAGCTATTTTGACTAGAATATTTTTGAGAGAAATCAGACGAAGGACTTTATCACTCTTCTTCTGATCGTTTTGATGGTGTTTGCTCTTGTTGATTTTGCCTCCGTGTCCCTCTACGCCGAAATGAGACAGAGCTTAAGGGAAGAGAGCATGAGATGTAAAGAAGTTTTGACAACCAAATATCAACTCACGGCCACTGACGTCGCTGCTACTGTTTCTCATATTGGTTTAGTTACTGCAGGTAATAACGGTATAGAAGGAGAAGACAATTGTGAGGAAGGGTTTCTGTATTTCAGGACCATGAAGTTTTGGGATCATGGTGCATAGATTTGCTGTGTTTGGGACTAAGTTACAGTAGAAACTGAAGGACGATATAGTGTTATTGGTGGATAGGATATTTGACCCCGACAAGTATCTCGACACGATAATGGCTTACTTTGTATTCAATGGAGGGGACTTTAAGTGCGCACTCTCTGCTTTTCTCACTTCACGTTTCCTGCAATTCTTGTGAGGTTCAAAGAGTAAATTGAAGTCTGATGTCTCCATCACTACTGGGTGTGGAGGAGAGAAGGCAGAGCAATACC
Organism: Vitis riparia; assembly: GCF_004353265.1. Classification (NCBI taxonomy): domain Eukaryota; kingdom Viridiplantae; phylum Streptophyta; class Magnoliopsida; order Vitales; family Vitaceae; genus Vitis; species Vitis riparia. The sequence continues at coordinate 17,838,639 of NC_048445.1, forward strand.
TCTTTAATGGCTTCTTCAGGCTCTATGGATTGTTTCAGACAGCAAAAGAGGGTTCTCTGACACCATGAATGAGGTTCCTTGAGATGAAAAGTTCTGTTTACGCTGAAGGAAATTGGATGTTTCATGCACCTAGGTCCGAATCTGAATCTCCATAATCTGTAGGACAAGGAGAGTTTCTTGCAAATTCCACAATAAATGTGATGTTATCGTCCAGGTCATCTGGGGTGCAGTCAGCAGTTGTAAACAAAGAAGCGCCGCCAAAGGTACCGCAGGAGCGTCCTCATGCTACCAATGGAAGTAGTCATAACCAGATCATGGCTAATAATAATGGCAGTGCACCTACTGCCAAGGTTCAGGTTGACGAGGTTGACACTTGTACGATCTTTTGGGAAGAACACGTTGACCACTGCTTCAAAGAAGGCTGAAGTAGACCGGAAAAGGATGGTTTGGTGCTCCATTTGTCAAAGTCAGTATGGATGGCCCATTGTATGAGAAACGTCAGAGTCCCTCTAAACTTTAGCAGAACACATCGCTCACCATACATGTCATCTTACCCGTGCCCTGCTCACCGTCAGTGGCTTAAATCACCTTGCTCATTCCGCCAACCCATAGCCCATCTCTTGCATCATGCATGGCTGTCCAAAGCTCCTCCAAATCACCCACTCACATGCATGGTGGACCATGCAAACCTAACCCCTTTCCTATAACCATTTCTCACTAACCCTCACCACCTAATTCACCAATTCCATGTTCATATCTTCCTACACCATTCATACCCATTTTCCAACTCCACTATCAAATCCGTATCTCTCCCAACCTTCCACTTATTTTACACTTTTCCATACCCTGTGTGTCACTCATATTCTTTATACCCACATCTGATACCCCCATGCCCATACCCATTTCTTTTGTCATCCTTCTCTCTCTACACCACCATGCACACAACCATCTCTATCCTCTCATTCCTCATACTCAACACCTACAAGTCCATTTCTGTTTTATCCTATGAGTATTCAACCTCCACGTGGCTTATCCGAGATTCATCAAGGTCCAAAAACAGTTCGCGTTCAAACCAAGGTTGTACTTTGCCTTTTCTCTGAAGGTGATGTGAACTCCATTTCTGAGTTGAATAGTGCAAAGAGGTGGTTATCAGGTCCCAGAGTTTTTTTTTGATATGTTCAGCATTCCCATCTCCTTCATGTATAAATCTGGGAGGTTGCCACCGGCAGGCATGCTCCAAGGTCAATTTCCGGATCCTAAAAAACCTACATCCTGTTTCCGGTCCCTTCAGCATTCCCTCTGCAGGCTGAGGGGAAACAGAATCTGAGGACGATCACTCCTACACACGCGTTGACACCGAAAAATCCAGATCCAGGCCTGGAAGTGACGCCCCGACCGACAATCCCGACGGTGGCTTGGATGCGGAGAGTGGCGACGGAGAAAAGAGCAAATGGTGGTCATGGGTTATGATGCTGATTTATTTAATCTGGGAAGCACCTACTACGTGAACCCTACGGTACAGTGCTTGTATTTAGTTCCGAAATTGAAATCATCTTTAATCAGCGAGTTTAATGAGAATATCAAGCTTGTAGGGCACATGCGGTTCTAGATGGTATCGTGTGAAGAAAATATCCTCAATTTGGCCATCTATATAACGATAATTTCATGCCATGGGATACTGACGAATGTTAGATACAACTGTTATACACTCTTTCTTAACCGTTTAGGTCATTTGATCCCAACGAAAATCCTGATATGATGAAGGAATTTTTTTTGGTGATGAACTTGTTAGCAGTAAGTGGGATAGCAAAGGGGAGATACCTACTGGTCAGGCTAACGCATTAGAGGCTGGCCACATGGCACATTTTAGACAAAGGAAAGATGGATTGTAAATAAAAATAAGAAAGAACTCTGTCAGAAGCTGAAGGGGATATTGTTAAAGCTCAGGAGTTCCTAAGAAATAAAGGTTTAGCAAGCACTGACCACAAAGCTAGCAGAGCCTATGCTGAAAGAAGAATTGGTTCTTATGTTCATGATGGATGAATCAGCATTCTGATAGTGGTGGATCGTGAGACTGATTTTTGTTGCCTGAGACGACATCTTTAAATGGCTAGTTGATGATCTGGCCATGCAAGCTATTACCTGTCATCAAGTGCAGTATCTGGTTACAGAAGATGTTCCTGGAGAGATTGTGAACGAGGAAAGAGAAGTTGATATGCTAAAAGAAGGCCTCATTGAGAGGTTTGCATTTGGTGTCTCCAGAGCTGCCACGTTTTCATTGGGTATTTCATACTCCATCTCATCACTCTACCCTGGGCCCACGCATGTGTAGATCCAGTTGTATGGTTCACTTGCCACTCTTATGCCACATGTCATCTTCTATTCCCTTATCCTTTGATTTTTGAGAATAATTGCCCTAGACCCCATTTTATGAATACCTTCTCAAATTCTGGTTTTCTAATAATCTTAACTTTCCCACTTTTCATCTCCAGAGTTTTCAGGATCATCTAAGAATCCCATTTTCAATAAAATGTGGCTACCATTTTTCTTTCTGGCGAGCTACTTTCACATCTTTGATTTTTAAATGTTTTAAAGTAAGCAGGAATTTAGTTTTGTAATTCCGAATAATGGGGTTATGGAACCAATTCAGGCTAAAATAAATCGGGCTTTGGTGGGGGCCCAATATCAAATAAATTTTCTTCGAAATAAAAATGAATTTGAATGACGCGCATATGTGTGTTTTGATGGTTCATTATCTTGTTCAATGGCATGTGTGCTATATTTTATATCTATCGTTGTGCAATAACCCATATTACTTTTGATAGCGCATTGTGGCTCGTGGCCCAGGTACGCATCCATTCCTATTTTGGTCATTATCTATGCATGTTTTGATTCCCATATGTGCATGATAGATTAGAGTATCCATTGATTTTCTTATTGATTGTCATGTCTGCTTCATTTTATTAGTAGAAACCCGACTTTAGGGATTTAGAGAGGTGATACGGTCCATACCGTACCTTCCCGATAAGTAACCTGACCCTCGAGCCCGATCCGATTTTTCATAGACCACCTTTTCCAAAACAAGGAGTCACACTTAGGGTTTTCTTTCTTATTTTGTTTACCCTTTTAAAAATTAAACAAAAATAAGTGGCGGCTCCAAGTCATTTTTAATTAATAAATAATTTTTCAAATAAAAATCAAGTTCGCCATCGAGTGGGAAACGCATACGCCGAAATGCAAGGTCCACATATCTCTCTCTCTCTCTCTCTCTCTCTCTCTCTCTCTCTCTCTCTCTCTCTCTCTCTCTCTCTCTCTCTCTCTATATATATATATATATATATATATATATATATATATGTATGTATAATATTAAGTGCATTCAAATACAAGAGTGTAGTGTTGGTGAACCCCGTTTTCCCGCTAAAGACCTAGTCTCGTCCACACATTTTGAATCCCACATCCGCAATATAGTTAGCAAAACCTTCAAACCAATCCTATAAGAAGGCCCAATACACCATGGTTTTAAAAACTGGACTGGACCGGTCGAACCGTCAGTCGGTCCGGTCCGGTCAATTGGACCAAAAAGTGGTCGGGCCGGAATTGGACTGGTTAAATCGGTGGTTCGATCGGCGAACAGGATGAATCGGATGGTTCCTCCAAACCGTCCGGTTCAATTTTTTTTCCCTCCCACTATTGTCGTCCCCGCCGGTAAGACCCTCGCGACCCCGCTAAAACCCCCCACCCCCCGCGTTGGAAAACCTTCCCCTTTTTGCCCGCTGGAACCCATTTCGAGCTTTGTAGCCGCCGAACATGCTAGTTAGTTGAACCCAACTGAGTTAAACGCTGGAACCCATTTCGAGCTTTATTTCTAATGCATTTGATCACATAAAGTAAATTGTGTCAATAAGACTATGTTTGGTGCTTTGCCCTTGGTCCAACAATTATATTATGGGACTTCTATGCATTTGGATTTTTAGATCCAAATTTCAATTATCAGAACCACAATTTTGTTACATTCCAAGTGTTTTAAGGAACTCATGTTGTCCTTCATTTAGGCAAAACAGTACTTGGACATTAGGAATTGATTTGACTGTTAGGGATGGTGATTGCATTAAGCCACTTCTTAGTCCCGAGAGAATAGTGGACAATGTAGCTCCTCCAAAGGTTTGGTCTAACAAAAGGGCCTTGATTTTAATGGAAAAGGAGGAAGAAGGGGTGAATTGTTTGTAAATAACTACCACATACAAACATCTTTTAGCTGCAAAATTCTTTGCATGTTACTTTTGAACTTTTGTTCTAAATTCATATTCTATATACTTTTGTTAATGTTGTTCATTTACTTTTGGTTGAGTAATTGAATTGTTTAAGTACTCCTAGGATTTGGGCTAATCAATAATAAGGGCTTTCATTCCAATGGAGAAAGCAAGTCGATCAGGAAAAGCAAAGTACGTTTGCTTTAAAAATTTAAAATTCATGTGCTCTAGTTCTTCATTTCGGAAGAATGTTGGATTTTCTGATCACCAGTATATTTGTCACTATCCACTTCTGATTCATTGTTTTCTGGAGTCTCTATTCCTATCTCTGTGTTCCACACTTCTTCCTAGTGCAGGATAGGAGAAGTGGAGGAAAAGGTTGAGGAGTTGATCATAGAGGTTGGAGTTCCAAAATCACCTTTTTACCTCTTTCTGGTCCCTGAATCTAGAGAAATTTATGAAATTCTGTGTCCATTTACATTATCACCTTGAAGGTGTGGAATGTATTTATTGCTGATAGAAAACTTTGGCTACTATATTGATAATGACTTTTGTTTTCTTTCCATTTGTCCATTTCTTGCTTTGGGAATTATAGTTGGATTGGACTTGATTTTTGAAATATGCAACATTGCTGTTCATGACCATGTTCTACTGAATACAAAAATAAAATGGTGTTAAATCTATTTTGTTGCAGACCCAAAACAGCTGGGGATAAGGTCTTGTGATGTGTACTGTTGCAAGGGGTTCTTCATTGGGGAAGAAGAAGTGTGTGAGAACACTCCCTTTATAGTAATTCCAAAGACAAACTATTTGAAAATTCCACCTGCATTCAAGTATGCATTTATATGAAATATGCAAGTACCATTTGATTCGTGTTCATTCTCTTTTGTGAACCCTAGAGGTTCATTTAGATGTTGATGCTGCTGCTGCAAGGATGGCATCAAGAAGGGCTTGGAACTAGATAATCATTTTGTCTCAATGTGGCCAGTTGCCTTTAATGATTGGAGCATCTTCAAAATCTTGCATCCATGCAGACAACAATGGAAATTTCTCCTCATCCCCAACTGTTAGGCTAACAATCTCTTCCAATATGCTAATCAAGTTGGCAAGCCAACCCAAGGCAAGATCAAGAAACCTCATCATCTCTCCACCAAAGGACTTCTTTCCCTTCAACTTTTCTTCCAAGAACTTCAGGTACTCCATGGCTTCCTCCTGCTTTGTCCCTTGTGTGATAAACAAACTTTGAATTGATGTCAAACCATACATCAAAAAACAAATGAATATCAATAACTCTACTTTTCTGGTTGATATATATTTTTGTTTGCCTATTGGGAAAAAAAAAAAAAAAATCTCTTTTTCTGGTTGATCAGTACACATGAAGTCAGATGCTAGTATAGCTCAATTATTCTTTCAGTGTTTGTCCTTTTAATTAAAATGCTCATCTTGGAAAACCTCTTAGATGAATGTAACATTTGCATCTTTCAATTTCGATGGTGTTGCTGAGAACTAAACTGTCATCTCAAGACCATGAATCCCCACAGTATCATCTCATTAAATCAAACAGGTAATCTAAGATGAGTGATGCAAACCCATTATTCTGTTCCCCCTGAATCAGTTGGAGGACATTTACTGTTTGGAAAAGATTGATCTGCCTGTCTTCCTCCATATATACAAAAAGAACAATAACTCAATTTCCTCATGCAAGTTTTTGTGTCTAAATACCATGAGTTGAATGTAATTACTGTACTGAACAAACCTTTTCGGGTATATCTTATAACCTGAATCCACATTGCATGTTTACTCAGTCTTCTATGTTTTGTACCATTTTTTATTTGTCACTTTCTTCAAGCTCTGAGAGCTGTCAACATCTTAGAAATCCACCTTTTCTTGTACATCCCCTAGCATATAATCAGTGCATTTCTTCTTCTAATTCATCAGAGTCTCCATTGCTTTTAGTTGGAGATATAGCTGATAAATATGACAGAGGATTCAGTGGACTTTTGATGGTAACAAAGATGTTGGACGTATGATATTTGTCTGAAGAGCTTGACATACCTGTAAACAAAAAAGGGGAAAATCCTAATCTTGCTGTAAGTACCATTTTGCTACCTTTGCTTATTTTACAAATCTGAATTGTTGACCAATTAATTTTTTCCTGCTTTTGACTTGTCCATTAATTTTTTGGTCGTTGTGAAGTAAGTCTTAAGTCTCATGACATAGCATAATAAGAACTGCCATCATTTTGCATGTCTTAGTGTGGAGACTTCCTGATACAAAATTCACATATTCAACTTACTTTCTTCTGGATGGTTATGTTGTCTCAAACAATGGTATGAAGATGAAATGAAAAAGCCTGAATCTTTTATCAGGTCAATTTGGAAAAAGAAAATCTCATGGAGATACCTACTAAATATATGCCCTTTGCTTGCATATGTGTGCATAGACACACATGTGAATGAAGAATATAATCTAGAGAATAAGGACTTAGTCCCAAATAGGTTCCTTATACCTTTTAAACTAGGCTTTCTGGTTATACTTTCTAGTAAATTTGGATTTTGAATTGGATGCAACTGGCTACCAGTTACTCTAGTTGGTAAGCCATGGAGAAAGCTGCAAAGTCAGTTTCTAATTTTAAAAAACAAAAAGATAAAAGTTGCAAATTAAGTTGGAGATGATGAATTTTGGGATGATATCTTAAGTGGGATCATATGTAGTACATATATATATATATATATATATATATATATATATATATCCTGTATATATACCTGTTAAGAGTTTTAGAGGCTATCATGCATATTTGCAGGTATGCTTATCATATGATCCATATATACCATATATACCATATATACTTCTTTCTCTCTCTCTCTCTCTCTCCCTACATATACATATATATCTATATATATATATATATATATATATATATTTCATTGAAATATTTAAGGCACAAAAATGTTCCATCATTTATGGCCATTGAATTGGAATGCCACCAAAGTTAACATTTGATCACATATGTAGTCATCGAATTCATCAACCCGTCGCAGCTTTCCTTAGGCAGGAGCTGCACATAAGAGATAAGGTAGAAACTTGAGCCCTACGTGTTTTTCTTTTACGCAGTCAACAAACTTGTTTGATTTTATTTTTCTTCACTTTCTCAGACTAGAAATTTAGAGCATCAAGATCAATGTTGTTACTAGAAATAATGGATTATTGTTAATCATGCTGCCATATTCTGGTCAGCATCGATTAAATTTAGACAGAGCATATCTGTTGCACTATGTTCTCCATGATAATTATGCTGTAATGATAAATTCTGCAATGTTTCTTGACATAAAGTACTGAACATTTAAGAGATCGACATTTAAAATTATATGTTGCAATTCAATAGAATTAATTATCATGTAGGATAAAGATGACATTGGAACATAGTTAACTGAAAATAGATATTACAAATGCTGTGGAGTATGAGGCAATTGCGAAGGAAAAATTGCCTAAGATGGTGTTTGAGTAATATGCATGTGGTGCAGAGGAACACTGGACTCTGTTTGAGAATAGGCATATGCTTTTTCAAGAATTCTTAAGCCTTTTTAATCTTTATCTATTATCTATAAAAGCTAAATCATTCCACTCAAAATCTTTGGTTCAATGCTTTACTTATCATTTATATATGAACAAACTTATGTGGAAAGTTGTATAGCTGTTCTTTGGAAAAACTTCTTTTTTTTTTTTTGAATTATAGGCTTCAACTCGCATTCCTATTGAGAAGGAGAAGGGTTCTTCAATCACCGACTCAAAGAGAAACCTGGGAGAATTTCCAGAAGCACAATGACAGAAGAAGCCACCCCAACCCACAGCCCTTCTGCTTTGATGACGCTCCTCTGAACCTTAATTTTCCTTTGCTTTTCTCAGCTGCCAAACATGTCTGACCCATCAATTTTCCCTCTATTTTCTCGACTTTTCTTTCCCTCAGAGCCGTCAATGTCTACCAATTATTTATTTATTTATTTATTTTTTATTCTCTCAACTCTCTGCAACAAAAAAGAGAAAAAAAAATTGGATTTTGTTTTATGCGGGTTTTGTGGAGATTGTTGATTGCGTTGGTGTCTGGTTTATTTGAAACAAACGGGATTGAAAGAAAAGGGGAGTAGTGGAGCTGTTTAATTGTATCTTTCTTCTCTACCGGAGGAAAATTTGGGGGTGAGAATTAGGGGTGAAGCTCACTTAGCTTGGTTCAAAAATTTGGTTTGTCTTTGTACTTGTCTGGCTTCTGATTGGGAATTGTTGTGATATATTGAATAATTTGGAAAATGTGATTTGGGTTTATCTGGAATTTTTTCTAGTTTATCATTTGATGATTGAAAAAAACAGAGGAGATGGAAGACATGGAGGTGATGAGATTACGCAAGAATTGCACCTGCACTATCATTAACATAATAGTTTTTCCCTCATTTTGCATACTTCCATCAATTTATCATATGGAAAGATATTTTTCACTTTTTTGTATCATTATGGCACTATGATTTTCTACATATTCAGGAACAATATTAGTAGGACACTACATATGGAGATTATCAATGTGTATAGTATGCTCCAATTTCTACAACCACAATCCCTCACGTTTGAGATGATAAACAATTTTTTTATACGTTAAAAAAGAATTAGGAAAAGTTGGTTCACATGTTGATAATCGAATCAGTGTTGTAAATAATAAATATATAATTTAAAATTAAAAATAACTATAATTTTTTTTTTTAAAAAAAATAATAATTAAAATTTGAATTATATTTTATCTTTTTATCATTAATATTGATAGTTTAAACTATGATAAGAATAATATGAAGATTTATTGAATTAGTATTTCTAATTTGATTAAATATATCTAAATTTTAATTATTAAGATAAGATAAAATTTTATTATTCGGAGTTGTTTAGATTTTAATAATTATATATTTTATTAAATTTAATTTATATATATATATATACATATATAAATTATAAATATTTATATTTAGATTTTAATAACTCTTGGTGCACCCCCGCTTTCCCACCACAGACCCAGTCTCGTCCAACTTTTCTAAGTCCCACATAAGAATATAATTAGCAAAACCTTCAAACCTATCCCATAAAAAGGCCTAACAACACACCTATCAATCATTTTTAGTGTTGGATTCGAAGCATGCATTGGGCTTAAGAATATTAGGCCCATTATGTGAGTATTAAATGGCTTTTAAAAAGTAGGGCTGCAACTTGGGCGGGTTGGTCAAGTTGATGACTAACCCAAACCCAACCCAAATTAAGAAACAATTTAAATAGTAAATAGGACAAAATTTTAAAATAATAACAAAAGAATAAACATAAATTTATATATTTTTCTAAAAAATGAAAAAATATGATATTATATAATTTGATATATTTTTTTTATTAAAAATAGAAAAAGAAGATGAATATTATTATATAGGATAATATGTATTATAAATGTTATAAAAACATTCAAAATCCAGTTCGTGCTAAGCTTGGGTTGTTCAAATTTTAGCCCAAACTCAACCCAATTGAGCTCGGATTGAAAAATCCTAACCTTAGCCCAACTTGAGTAACACATTCCTCTGTTGTTAGAACTTGGTAACACTAACTCAAGAAATACAATAGAAGTCAGGAATAGCTGTGTATGTAGTAAACAAATCTCTGGAATAAGTGTGTACGTAGTAGAGAAAAACACAAGAGGAAGGGCTCTACTATTGTGGACTTGTACTAGTAGGGACTGTATAAACTGCATCCATGTTGGTTATGGGGACTCTATGACCTTTATCCATGTTGGTCAATGGTAGAACCGGAGGGTTTCTTCCTCATCTATTCCTCCCTCGTTCACTTCCTCTCCAACAAATTAATTTTCCTGTTCTTGCTGCCCACTTTATTTTCTAGGACCGACAATGACGCACATGTTTGATTTTTGGCTTTTCCTTTGCCTGACAACCTTTTTATCCATTGCCCACTGACTTTTTTCTACACCTCTTGCTGCCACGTGCACAACTGCCAGGCCGTAGGGTAGAATTCTCCCAAGTTGGGTTGTGGGATTCTCATATCTAAATATCATGAAAATGAGAGCCCACTTTTACCTTAGCCCAACTTGAGTATTGAAAATGATTACCCAAGTTCGGCCAAATATCGGGTTGAGTTTGGGTCGGGTCAGATCAACTTATCCAAGTTGCACCCTCATTAAAAAGCATATTGGTCAGCTCTTTAAAAGTTGGGTTTGAACTATATATTGGGCTTAGGAATGTTGGGCCCGATATAAATTTTGAAAAAATAAAAACTTTAACTTCAGTTGAGCCGGTCCACTGATTTAGTGGTTGGACGGTTCAATGTCAGTTTATATCAATTCCAGTCCAATTAAGTGAATCAAACTGGATTAAGGTCTGATTGTCGGTTTGATCCAGTCTAGTTTTTAAAACATGACTTGCATATAAATAAGTGCAGGAAGTTTAATTTGTTTGGATCCCTTTCATGTTACATAAAGATAGAAGGATACACTTACTAGAAAAATTCTATTGGGAAATTTTATCGAAGCTATATTATTTAAAAATGTCTGTTGACATTTATTTATTATTATTCATTAATATTTAAGTTTTATTTTAAATGAAATTTATTTAATTTTATTATATCAAAGTTGCCCTCCAATAGATCAAATTCACAACTGAAGCATTTAAATGACTGTATGACCTTTATCGATGATGGTCAATGGTAGAACCGGAGGGTTTCTTCTCATTTGACTTTGTTGCATTCTTGTCAATAGAGTGTGAAGTTTCTCCATGAATATTCTGTGGCCAACCGACAGACACCTCCTTCCAAGTGAAAGACGGAGACCGTATCATTTTGGAACCTCCAACCAACGAGAGCCACAAGCACTGGAACTATGAAGTTGAGAAGGGAAAGAATGATGCAGGGCAAAGTGGCGGCATGAAGCTTTCGTTGTTCGAGCCGGCAGCTTCCCAAAACATCAATGGAAGATGCATAGTGAGTAAGCATGATGTTGTTATGGATATTACTCTGTTAATATCTGTCTAAAAAAATTAGTAAACTCTGAGAATGACATGATTCAGGCCTCAAGTAACTCATTCAATACAACAGCAACAAGGGTGGTTTCGGATGGACTTACCTGATTATAAGCGTTTCGCTGCCTCGTCTTCCTCCCTCCTCTTCCTCTCCTACAATTTTTCTTCTCTCACATGCCGCCTGCTTTATATTTTAGCACAGACAATGACGTACAAGTTTGATTTTTCAAATTGTACCCCTTTTTAGTTTCTCATTCACCTTATCATTTCTTTTTTGTTGCCCCCCTTTTGCTTCACTGGCCACTATGACCGGTATTTTCTTGGTCCTGCTGTGCCACTGCCTTCGTTAATATATAACTCAAATTTCACTTTCATTAAAATTTTGATTATTCACAACCCACCCTTCCTCTCATATGTTCACCCCAAACTATACCTCCACGTATTGGAAGTTGTAATAAAAAATTAAATAAAAAACTATTGAAGTGGATGGCTAAGATCCAGTCTTTCACATCCAATGGTCCAAAGGATTTTTTGGTACCTGCCAACGTGGTATAGTAGAAGATTCCACATTGGCATTGTCACATCTTCCCTCCAACGTATGGGTAGGAAGTCTATATGTTCTCTCTCCATCTTTACCCTCAGATATCCAACGATGTGTAGAAAGTTTCCATGCTGTCATTCTCGCATCTTCACTCCCCAGTCTCAGTAGAAAGTTTCCATGTTCTCATTCTCACTTCTTTCTTAGATCAAAATTGTTTATATCTAATTAATCACCTCTTAATCGTCTTCATTAATATTAAATTCACAAGCCATTCATATGTTTTTTTATCTTGGAAACAAAAGTTTAAATGCTTTTAATGAATAGGTCTAATTTTTAGTTTTGGAAACAATCACTGCTGAACCGTGGTTGGGAAACACACACCCTTTTCCCTCTCATTGAGTCGATGCTACTTGGGCCCAACTCCACCTCTTTTTTCCCTCCCTGCATCAGCACTTGGGCCCACCTATCCCCTATCGCGCATCGGCTTGTACCCCCTACCACGCATCGGCTTGTACTGCCTGCTAGCTGCTTTTGTGTTCATTGTCTATATAATAATACAAACTTATTAAGATAATGGAATGATATAATATACTGAATGAAATCATATTTAATTCTAGAAAATAAATTTTAAATAGTAAATTATGAATATTATTGTGGATCCCACATTTTGGCTCATGTACTTTCACTCGATGGCGAACTCGATTTTTATTTGCAAAATATTTTATTTATTAGAAAATGATTTGGAGTCGTCACTTATTTTTGTTTTATTTTTAAAATGGTAAACAAAATAAGAAAGAAAACCCTAAATGTGACTTCTTATTTTTGGAAAAGGTAGTCTGTGAAAAACCGGATTGAGCTCGGGGGTCAGGTTACTTATCGGGAAGGTGCGAAAAAGACTGTAGCCACCCTCTAAATCCCTAAAGTCGGGTCTAGAAAATCCATGGATACTAAAAACGATCATGCACATACGAAAGTCAGAACATGCATAGAGAATAACCAGAATGGAAGTGGATGCGTACCTGGGTAACGAGCCACAATGCGCTATCAAGAAATGAGGTTAGTGCACAAATAATGGACATAAAACATAGCTCACATGTCACTGAATCAAGTACGAAATCATCATATATCACAATTCAATCAAATGGATTTTCAAGGGAAACGTCCAACGTTGGGCCCCCACTAAAGCTTAATTTATTCTTGCATGAATTAATTTCGTAAATTTTATCACTTAGAATTACAAAATTTAATTCACACTTATTTTTAAAATGTTTTAGAAATCATGGAAGTTATGAAAATTGCATGTCGAGGAAAATGACAGCAAAATTTTATTAAAAATGTGATTTTTGGGACTTGAAAACTCTAAGGATGAAGAATCTGGAAAATAATGCTAAGAATGAGATTTGGAAAAAATATTTTTAAAACCAAGAATGGTGAAAGTGAGAAAAATAAAAGGAAGTGACACGTGGCATAAGAGTGGCCATGCTAAGGTGGCCATGCACCATTCCAACCAAATCCAACCCCAGTTGCTTTGTTTGGTCCAAACCCCAAGGGAACTGTCAGTTGCCTTGGTCCTGATCTTTTAGAGTGAATTGTTTTCTCTTCTGCTATGTGGAGTACATGTGCCACTTTCATAGGACAAATCAAGTCTGACAGCTCAACCCAGCAAGTCTCTATTATTCATTTGGAGAGCCTTCTGTGTTGCTTCTAGAGTAGCAAACTCAACATGACCAAAGCCCTTGAACCTCTCGTCCGCATATGAAGAGAGCCAGGGGTTTTGGGAACTTCCTTCCCAGATTTTGAATCGATCTGCTTCAACATCTACCATTTTCATATCATTGCCATTCATTAAATGAATCCTACTACGAATAATTCTTTTTTTCCCTCATCAGTCTTCATTCATACCCCAGCTGTAGAATCCCAACTATGCCAACCCACCAATAGTGACATTTGAAATTTCGCCTGGCATCTCATTGCCTATTCCAACTCCAGAACACGTTGGAGTAACCCCTGAAAGCCTCCTCATTATTATATTTGAACTTGGACGAGCCATAGCGATGTTGTACTGATCCCACCCATACACTAGCAAATATGTAGTAAAGCTCACTGTAGATGGCACTAAAAGGCAAAAACCCTGCCATGGCCATCTGAGGAATAGTGCTCTTGTACCATGGCAGTGCCGGAATCTCTTGGGGATACTTTGTAGTGCGGCAAGGAGCTTGGAATTCAACCTAGCTATTTTTCCCAACAATCCCACCCAACATAAGCAATGGTGATGTTACTAATGTCCATATAAGGACAATTACCATAATTGTGCCAAAGGGGAGTGCTGCAGTTGCACTGTAAATAATTGCAACAGTGTTAAGGAAGCAGAATGTAAGGAACAGAGGAGCACAGAAAAGGCATTCTTTCGGCAACAGATTCCTAACCCAGTTGGTTCCTTCAAGCTGACAATAGAAAGAGGTTGCTATGTATCCTACTATGCTAGATGTAAGAACATAGATGACCACCATTGCAGTGAAAAGTGCTCCTCGGTTGTGTGGATGAAATACACCCACTAATGCAAGTATAAAAATGAACACCGTAAGTGTAAACAACTGGGTGCCTCTTTCAAAAGCTCCCAGTCTAATGCTTTTGGTTGCTTCGCATATGTGACTGTACCACCTCTCTAATAAGCGCCATAATTGGAGATATCTTCATCAAGAGAGAATGAGTGAAGTCTTGCATTCTTAACCTTCCTTGACTTCATAATCTGTTGACTTTGGCTACATCTACATTAATCCTTCCCTTAAAGAACCTGCATTTCATCAGATGAAATTCCTTCTTCACAAATGATAAGTTTTGCTTGCAAGTATTCTAGCTGCTAGTGCGCCTTCTGTATTTCCTTTGATGGCCCAATCTCAATTATCAATGGATTCCTTTTGAACATTGTGAACATGATCAGCACATTTGTTAATATTAAGAGTTTCCAGCTTAATTTATTCTGCATAGACGTCAACATGACTGATACTAGCTCTTATAGCAGCTTAGATGTCCTCACCAAATGAATTTCCAGTGCACTGATACCATAAAACAAACTAACCAAATCTGCATGTAGCCAAACACCTCATGAATCATCCCCAACTGAGTATTTTTTGGGCCTAGATATATCTAAGAGAAATCATCATTCTTACTATGGAATGACCTGGCTCACTCATCCCAACCCGCAACCACAATGTCGAGACTCCATGCATGGGGACCAATGTTTATGAAGGGGTGGATATCATTAGTGACATGGATGATGGGAGGAGGGTATTAATGGGCGTTGTAAGAAGATGGTGACATGATAGATGGAAAAGGGCATATGAGGGGTATGAGTTGTTGATAACGGGCGTGAAGGATGGTAAGAATGAAGATTGCCATGCGCTGTGGTCATCACACACGTGGGGGATGATGGAAATGAACTATGAGATTAGGCTATTCCCTAGTAATTCTTATGAGAATTAAGGTATCAATCAATCGCTATTAATTCAATCAACTAACCCGCTTAAAACCAAGTCCTATATCTATAATGTGTGTGATAGTTGTAATTTGGCTAAAGGACTTAGATCAAAATATAGCTCATGGATCCCTAAATAAAAATTTTTAACACTAGAAGTAGGTTCAAGTCCAAAAAACACTTATACATAATATAAAGTTGCCAAATTTATTTCATTTCCATACATATTTTTTTATTAATTTAATTTATTGTTATTTATGAAGTTTTAAACTTTGCGGGAAAAGAAAGTTTAAAACTTTAATTATTTTTTTTAAAAAGGAATAAAATATTTTATTGGCTTGGTAAGTCAACTATAGCTTAATTAGTTATTAACAGCCTTAAATACTTCTAACATTAAGTTGAGAGTTATGAGCTTTAATGGAAATCATCACTTACGTTCACAATAAATATCTTCCCATATGTACTTATAAAAGGGAGTGTTTCTTAGCTTTTCAGTGACATGAAAGATTTTGGTAACTCGTCTCAAAGTTGAGCTTGTTTTAAGACAAGCGTGTCTACACGTACCTAGCCAACGTGCTTGGTTTAAAAGAAAGAGGTTTTGAGTGAAGAGTTTCGGCAGATGCATCAGTAGGTACAAGTGCAATTCTTGCACCATAGAATTTTCCTTCTTGCATAATCTCATCACCTTCTTCCATGTCCTCTACCTTTTTCATTCATCAAATGCTAAACTAAAAAAAAATTCCAGATAAACCCACATCACATTTGCCAAATTATTCAATATCACAACAATCCCCAATCAGAAGCCAGACGAGTACAAAGACAAACCCAAATTTCTGAACCAAGCAAGTGAGCCTCATCTCAAATTCTCGCCCCCAAGCATTCCTATGGTAGAGAGGAACGATAAAATTGAACAGCCCTCTTCTCCCCTTTTCTTTCGATCCCATTTCTTTCAAATAAACCAGACCCCAACGCAATCAACAATCTCCACAAACCCCAAACAAAACAACCAAAAAATCCTATTTTTTCCTCTTTTTTGTTGCAGAGAGTTGAGAGAATAAAAAAAATAAAAATGGTAGACATTCACGGCTTTGAGGGAAAGAAAAGTCGAGAAAACAGAGGGAAAATTGATGGGTCTGACCTGTTTGGCAGCTGAGGAAAGCGAAGGAAAATTGAGGTTCAGAGGAGCATCATCAAAGCGGAAGGCCTATGGGTTGGGGTTGGCTTCTTCTGTCATTGTGCTTCTGGAAATTCTCCCAGGTTTCTCTTTGAGTCAGTGATTGAAGAACCCTTCTCCTTTTCTCTCCTTCGTCTCCACCTGCCACCTTTTTTTTACTGAAAAACTAGGCTTTCGTAAATATTTAAAAGATAAGAAATAGTGCCTCGCCTCACAACATAGGACCTTGGCCAAGTTTATCTTGCGTACATCAATAAGAATGTGAGTTGAAACCTATAATTCAATAAAAAGAAAATTTTGCAAAGAACAGCTATATAAATTTCTACAAGTTTGTTAATATTAAATGATATGTAAAGCATTGAACCAAAGGTTTATAGTGGAATGATTTAGTTTTAGCAGTAGCTTTTATGGATAAAGATAAAAAGGATTAAGAATTCTTGAAAAAACATGCCTATTCTCAAACAGAGTCCAGTGGTCCTCTGCACCAGATGCACATTAGTCAAACACCATGTCAGGCCATTTTTCCTTTGCAATTGCCTCATACTCCAGAGCATTTCTAATCTCCATTTTTCAGTTAACTATGTCCCAATGTCATCCTTATCCTATATGTTAATTCATTCTGTCAATGTACAACAAATCATTTTAAATATCACTCTCTTAAATTTTTTTAATACTGATAAATCTAAGGAACATTGCGGAATTTGTCATTATAGCATGATTATCTTGGAGAGCATAGTGCAACAGGTATGCTCTGTCTAAATTTAATCAAAGCCGACCAGAATATGGCAGCATGATTAACAATAATCCATTAGTTCTAGCAACAACATTGATCTTGATGCTCTAAATTTCCAGTTGTTTGCTGAGAAAGTGATGGAAAATAAAATCAAACAAGTTTGTTGACTGTGTCGAAGATAAACACATGGGGCTGAAGTTCCTACCTTATCCCTTGCTTATGTGCAGCTGCTGCCCAAGGAAAGGTGTGGGTTAATGAATTCGATGATCTACATCTGTGATCAAATATTATCTTTGGTGGCATTCCAACTCAATGGCCATGAATGATGAAACATTTTTGTGCCTCAAATATTTCTTACAAAAAATGAACATCAAAATTCCATTAGATGTCAACGAAATATATACACACACACAAAAGTGTATATGGATCATATGATAAACATACCTGCAAATATGCATTACAGCCTCTAATACTCTTAATAGGTACATACACAGGATATATATGTACTACATATGATCCACGTAAGATGTCATCCTGAAATTCATCGTCCAACTGAATTTGCAACTTTTTATCTTTTTATTTTTTTAAATTAGAAACTGACTTTGCAACTTTCTCCATGCATGGCTTACCAACTAGAGTAACTGGTTGCCTGTTGCATCCAATTCAAAATCCAAATTTACTAAAAGGTAAAACTAGACAGCCTAGTTTACAAGATATAAGGAACCTATATAGGGCAAAGTCGTTGGACTCTAGATTATATCTTCACTCACATGTGTGTCAATGCACACACATGCAAGCAAAGGGCTTATATCTGGTAGGTATTTTTTCCAAATTGACCCAATAAAAGATTCAGGCCTCGTCATTTCCTCTTCATACCATTGTTTGAGACAACATAACCATCCAGAAGAAAGTTGGTAAGTTGAATATGTGAATTTTGTATCAGGAAGTCTCCACACTGAGACAAGTGAAATGATGGCAGTTCTTATTATGCTATGTCATGATACCTAAGAGTTACTTCACAACGACCAAAAAAATTAATGGACAAGTCAAAAGCAGGAAAAGCATGAATTGGTCAATGATTCAGATTTGTAAAATAAGCAAAGGTATCAAAATGGTACTTACAGCAAGATTAAGATTTTCCCCATTTTTGCTACAGGTATGCTAAGCTCTTCAGGCAAATATCATACTTCCAACACCTTTTTTACCGTCAACCTGCCCTTCATCAAAAGTCCACTGAATCCTCTGTCATATTTATCAGCTATTTTTAATCTCCACCTAAAAGCAATGGAGACTCCAATGAATTAGAAGAACAAATGCACCGATTATATGCTAGGGGATGTGGAAGAAAAGGTCAAATTCCAAGATGTTGATAGCTCGCGGAGCTTGTACAAGCTGACAAATAAAAAATGGTACAAAACATAGAAGACTGAGTAGAAATGCAATGTGGATTCAGGTTATAAGATATACCAGGAAAGGTTTCACTATACAAGTATTTATATTCAACTCATGGTATTTAGACACAGAAACTTGCGTGAGGAAATTGAGCTATTGTTCTTTTTGTATATATGGAGGAAGACATGCAGATCAATCTTCTCCAAACAATAAATGTCCTCCAACTGATTCAGGAGGAACGCATCACTCGTCTCAAATTAGCTGTTTGATTTAATGAGATGATACATCCCTCTAAGAGGTCTTCCAAAATCAGCATTTTAAATAAAAGGACAAACACTGAAAGGAAATTGAGCTATATTAGCATCTGACTTCATGTGTATTGATCAACCAGAAAAATAGATTTTTTTTTTTTTTTTTCTGACAGGCAAACAAAAATATATATCAACCAGAGAAGTAGTGTTATTTTCAGCTTCAGAAAAATCTTGTAGTTTGATATTCATTTGTTTTTTGATGTATGGTTTGACATCAATTCAAAGTGTGTTTATCACACAAGGGAAAGAGCTGGAGGAAGCCATAGAGTACCTGAAGTTCTTGGAAGAAAAGTTGAAGGGAAAAATGTCCTTTAGTGGAGAGACAACCATGTTTCTTGACCTTGCCTTGGGTTGGCTCGCTAACTTGATTAACATATTGGAAGAGATTGTTGGCTTAAAAGTTGGGGATGAGGAGAAATTTCCATTGTTGTCTCCATGGACACAAGATTTTGCAGACGCTCCAATCATTAAAGGAAACTGGCCACATTGAGACAAAACGATTATCTAGTTCCAAGCCCTTCTTGATGCCATCCTTGCAGCAGCAGCATCAACATCTAAATGAACCTCTAGGTTCACAAAGGAGAATGAACAAGAACCAAATGGTACATGCATATTTCATATAAATGCATGCTTGAATGCAGGTGGAATTTTCAAATAGTTTGTCTTTGGAATTATATAAAGGGAGTGTTCTAACACTCTTCTTCCCCAACGAAGAACCCTTGCACCAGTACTCAGCACAAGGCCTTATCCCCAGCTGTTTTGGGTCTGCAACAAAATTGATTTAACACCATTTTATTTTGCATTCAGTAGAACATGGTCATGAACAGCAATGCTGCATATTTCAAAAATCAAGTCCAATCCAACGAAAAATAAAAAATTGTAGGCCAAAAGATCCTATAATTCCCAAATGGAAAGAAAACAAAAATCATTATCAATATAGTTGCCAACGTTTTCTACCAGCAATAAATACATTCCATACCTTCAAGGTAATAATGTTAAAGGACACGGAATTTCACACACTTCTCTAGATTCAGGGACCAGAAGAAAAACGTGATTTTGGAACTCCAACCTCTAAGATCAACTCCTCAACCTTTTCCTTGACCTCTCCTGTCCAGCATTAGGAAGTGCAGAACACAGAGATAGGAATAAAGACACCAGAAAACAATGAATCAGAAGTGGATAGTGATGAATATATTGGGTACCAGAAAATACAACATTCTTTGGAAATGAAGAACTAGAGCACATGAATTTGAAAATCTTTAAAGTAAACATACTTTGCTTTTCCTGTTTGACTTGCTTTCTCCATTAGAACCAAAACCCTTCTTATTGATTAGCCCAAATCCTAGGAGTACTTAAACATTTCAATTACTCAACAAAATGACATTAACAAAAGTATGCAGATATGAATGTAGAACAAAAGTTCAACAGTAACATGCAAAGACTTTTGCATCTAGATGATGTTTACATGTGGTAGTTTTTTTTTTTTTGATAAATGAGCACAAATATATTAAAGGGCGAAAAGCCACAAAGCATACAGGTAGTATACATAGCAGCCTAAAAACAAAAAACACATGAACAATCAACCTCACCAGCCCTTAAGGAGCTGCAAGCCATTCCAAAAAGCCTAAAAGCGAAGAGGACTCCACAAATTACATACAAAGAATTTTTGAGTTTTTGTATAGCTAAAGAGCCCCCCCTAAAAGCTAATCTATTTCTTTCCTTCCATACCGTCCAAAAATACACAACGGAATGGAGTTCCAAATCTTTTTCCTCTTTTTCCCCACAAAAAGGCTTCTCCAACTAAATAACACCTCTTTGACTGTCTCTGGGAACACCCATTGAGCCCCAAACAAGGCAAGGACGATCTCCCAGGCTCCCAGCCACATGTATACATGTGGTAGTTATTTATATATCTTCATTTCAGTTCCCTTTCTACATACAATCCTCTCCTTCTTCCTCATTTTCCATTAAAATCATGGCCCTTCCATTAGACCATACCTTTGGAGGAGCTACATTGTCCACTATTCTCTCAGGACTAAGTGGGTATTTGGCAAACCGACTTAATAACTTAAAGTGGCTTAATAACTTAATTTAAGTTATTAAGTAATTAAGTATGTTTAATAAAATAATTTGATGGTATGACTTAAAGTAAAAACAACTTTAAGCAATAAGTAAAAATGATTAACTTATTCTTAAGTCCACATCTTCATTTTACCTTTTTATCCCATTTGTCCTAATTACCTCTATGATCACTTTTGCTACTTCATAACTCTATTGTTACTCAACCTCCTTTGCCCTAGTTATAATTTATAAGGATAATACGTCAATTTGATGATTTAGAATAAATTTAAATTAATTATTAAACAATCTTAATACTTAAAGTAATAATTAAGTAACAAGTCCTAAGTCAACAACTTAAGTATAATTTAACTTAAAATCAACATAAATCATTAAGTAACAAGTATAAGTTTTACCAAACACCCTTTAAGAAGTGGCTTAATGCAATCACCATCCCTAACAATCAAATCAATTCCTGATGTCCAAGTACTGTTTTGCCCAAATGAAGGACATCATGAGTTCCTTTAAAACACTTGAATGAGACAAAATTGAGGTTCTGATAATTGAAATTTGGATCTAAAAATCCAATGCACAAAAGTCCCATAATTCAATTTTGGACCAAAACAAAGGCATCAAACAAGGTCTTATTGACAAATTCACTTTATGTAATTAATGCATTAGAAATAAAATAAAATACTGCATATTCTAGCTTCTCATCAAGTAATTTCCAATGTGAGACTCACTAATGATTTTGCATTTACTTAAGAAGATTTAATCTCAATTACAACTTTAGAGTATGCATTTCCTTAACACATATTAGCTTAGATAAATATCATTCTGAATTTAGGGCATCTAGCTTCTTACCTGAGCTTCTGCTGTCATCAAAAACATCAAGAAGGTGTATAACAAAGAGATCTCTAGTTTCTGTTGGAATACTCTCAAAGTAACTTAATGGCATCATCTAGGACCTTGACAGACTTGTACTTTGATGCTCCAAAAACTCCTGCAATTAAAAAACAACATATTAAGGCTTCATTTAGATACAATTCTTATTTTCTTATTTAAAAATAGAACTTATATATAGAAAGTAAATCTCTTATGCAAAAAGTATAAACTATTTTACGTTCTTAAAAATTTTTAAATTTAAGATAATAATTTTTTTTGATATCCCATTCTTTTAATCAGTTTTTAAAAACTATTACATTTTCCTTCTAAGATTTTTTATATTTTACATAGAAGTAATCAGCCATTACTATTTTCTATTTTTAAAATGGAAAATGATAGTAACTTCTATATAAAATGTAAGAACTCTTTGAGAGTTACCCTAAAAAGAGGATTTTAAAAACTATTTAAAAAAAATTATGTAATAAAAACCTTTTATCCCCCAAATTTAAAAAATTTAGAAGTAATTTTAAGAACATAAAGTAAATCTTTTTATTTTTTATTTTTATAAAGATTAATATATGTTTTATATAGAAGTTCGTACTATTTTATATTTTTAAAATAGAAACAAAGTATATCCAAACAAGCACTTGATTATTGAACATTATCAAACAAAACTTCCTTAAAGGAAAAATGACATGATATCAAGCCAATGTGACTCTATATATTTTTCCTCCATTGCAATCTTATTTTTTAATGTGATCAAGCAAGCAATCCATTGCAGGTAATCTCCACAATTACAGGTTCAACCAGCAAGTATCCCTAATAAACCTCACCAAATTGTTGGAAAACTTATTCCCATTGCCAAAAACATAAACCCTGTTTTTTTGTATTTCCATCCATCTACATCCAGGGTCTTTTTTCCAGTCCTCTAACTTTCATTTATTTGCATATTGAGAGCATTTGATCCATTTCCCTAAATCTAAATATACATTCAATCCTAATACATAATATCCATATATTATAAGTTTAATTTGAACATGAATTAATTGATTAATGCATATAAGTAATTAATTGTATTACATTATATACATATAATTATTAATTTAAATATAGTAATTATAAATTTTTGATATCCATAACTAGTTTAAAATTATTATATATCCATATTCATATGTATATCAATTACCATGCTTTTATTAATATATAATTATCATGTTTTTAATTTAACATCTATCTTTGTATATTATATATTACAGCTAAATTATTAGAAATTAGGAATAATTTTTCCCAAATTCTATTCCTTATGAATATCCTATGTAATCAATTTTCATAAATAAATTGTTATATATATTAGAATTCAGCCATAAAAACATTAGGAATATATCATCTCTAATGCATTTAATTAATTCCATAAAAGGAATGCAAGATAAAATTTCCTATATCAATTCCCAAACCAAAATCACATGCAAACTTTGGGGAAAACACCTCAAGCCGCCTTTTAACCTTTTAAAACATTGCTTATGATTATGAAGTCGTGAACATATTTTCCAAATTCTAAGTCTCATGGTGAAGAATAGATTTGATAGCGAATCTGGTCTAAATTGGTTCTCCATCTACACAACTAACTGCCTCTTCAAACAAATCCATTTGAGAGGACCCATAAATCAATGCATCCAAAGTAAACTTTTAATCCTCTACCATCTATTGATCTATCAAACTTTCAGTACATGGAAAAAAGCACATTTCTCACAATTATATCCCTTTCACTCCCAAGCTTTTTAATTAACCCATGAACTAACCCACCCTCTTGACGAGCGCTCAAACCTTCACAGGCAGGTAAGAGCCCTGGCACAGTGCACAAATCTGGTGCCACACCCACAATTTTGGAATGAAAACTAATTTCCAATGCTTTCTTCCAATTATGCTATATTCCAAGAAACCAAAAGCCCTAAGAGGCATTTCCTCAATCATCTTATGCTGCTTGTCCAAATCATTAAACTACAATACATTTTTTTTTTTTAGATAAATATCACGAATATATTAAAGGGCAAAGGCCACCAAGCATACAGGACGTATACAATCTGCCTCAAACGAGAGCACAAAAAAACAAGCACCCTTACCCTCCCTTAAGTGGCCGCTAGCCACTCCAAAAAACCTAAGAGTGAAGAGGACTCCTCTCCAATATACACCCTAGCCTAACTCCACAAAGTACAAACAAAAGAATTTTTGAGTTTCTGTATATTTAATACCCCTCCCTTGAAAGCTAACCTATTTCTTTCCTTCCATACCGTCCAAAAAATACACAACGCTATAGAATTCCAAATTTTTTTCCTCTTTTTCCCCACAAAGGGGCCCTTCCAACTGAATGACGCCTCCTTCACCAACTCTGGGAACACCCACTGAACCCCCACTAGGGCAAAAATAATTTCCCATAAGGCCCTTACCACTATACAATGCAAAAGAATGTGATTTACACTCTCCTCTTCACAACCACACAAAAAACAACGGTTAGGAAATTGCCAGCCCCGTTTTGAAGCCTATCCAAAGTAAGAATCTTCCCCACGCGGCTTCCCAAGCAAAAAATGCCGCTTTGGTTGGGACCTTATCCACCCAAACGCCTCTATACGGAAAGTCGCAAGCATTGCTACCAACCAGCTTGTTGTAGGCATCCTTCACCCCGTACCTCCCATGCCCCCCCCCCTTCCAAAGCACCACGTCCTCTTTTGAAGATAGTTTGAAGTCCCTGAGCATAATAAGCAATCCTCTAATCAAGTCCAGCTCCCATGCATATGGACCCATGCATTCCAAATATACAAATCTGAGCCAAAATCCATCTCCAAAACACACATGACCGCTCTTAGCTATCTCAAAATCCAACAACCTGATTCTTTAAATTAGATACTAGAGCATTCAAGAAAGCCCATTATGGGCAGTTGATTACTTTAGTAGACTTACATGGCCTATTTTGAAAACACAAAATTGATTGCAACACTGAAAATAATTTGAAGTTGCAGGACTAATTATGAAGTTGTTGAATTGATCCAGGTATTGGCAAAGCCAGAGGGCTTGTGACATGATTAAACATAAGAAGACAGGATAGGTTCGCATATGAAACCAAGAAGATTATATCATAGTTGCAATTCAATTAAATGCATCTACAACCAAGCAAGTGGGCCTGCATGCAAAGAGTAGAATGCATATAGAGAGGGCCTGCTTGCAAAGAGTAGAATGCATATGGAGCAGGCCTGCTTGCATCCATGAACAACAGCTAGCCCCGCTAGTGAAGGAAGCAGGGTAAGGAACCTGTATCCTCATAGACATTTAAATACAATGCTACTGATGTGTGCAGATGTTCCCGAGTCTTTCAACTAAAATTGGTTGGGGATCAACTGATTGAAATCGACCTACATTAGGTTAAGTTCAGTCACCAGGTCACCAATAGGCAATTGTCCAAACAGGTCAAGTACCCTGATCTATGTTGGATTCTTTTCCATGCCTCGCCTGCCTAGGACTCCAAAGAAAGATAAACTGAAATATATAAGACTAGAATGAAAAGGCATGGATATCAACATGCAATAAAGAAAATTTTGCCAACAAAGATAAATGTGTGAAGAAAATAAAGTTACAAAAATGCTAAAGGCCAAGGAAAAGTAAATTGTAAGGAAATTAAAATACTAAAAAAAAAGAAAAAGATATTGGAGATGATCAAGAGAACGTGTGTTTAAAGGTTTTATAGCACTAAAAAAACGATTTCCCATCCTATAATCCTCAACTGAAAATCATCCATTGGTATTGCAACATACTCAAAATCTACAACTCATATCTCCAACAAATTCCTTCATAGTCTCCTTTTCCTTAATGGACTTTTTCCCCAAACATTCTTCTCTAATTTTTTGTCAAAAGCAAATATGTCATGATATTCTTCTATATCCCGTCATAACTCCTCCCCTTTCCTGCACGTATTCGAGTAAAATTTGCTTATTTACCATAAATAAATTTATTTACTAATAATATAGATGTTTCCACACCTAAAAAGGTATTCTCTTTTATTTTCTGACTATAACTAATCTACTCCTAATTGTCCTTCACTAAAATGTTTGTCCACATCAACAAAACCCCCCAAAAATATAATTTTCTTTTTGCCAAAAATGAGCTATTTGGAATATCATCCCACCACATTATCTATAGTTAAATCCATTAAAAATGTCACTCTAATTCTTCACAACAAATCTTGCAGTGAATGGCAATCCTCTTGAATCCTCACATTCTTGGTTGGACTCTTTTAGAGTTACTTACCCACAGAATCTATCATAAGAAACCATACAGATACTTTCTTTCAAAATTTACCATAAGCAAAAATAAGATCAGAGGCTCACAATCACAAGGGCAGTGATTGACTCATTCACCCACTGGTTCTCCTCAAGAAGATGACCAATCACAATGCAACCACAAAGGAGTGCCACAAATAGATTGATGGACACCACAGAAGCATGATCAAAAGGAAGCCAATATTTCGGATTTCAACACTCCGTTCGGGTCCGCTTTGCTGTATCAAAATCACACTCACAGCTACGCTTCTTCAACCCGGCTAGTTACTCAGTGTTCTTATGATAAAGTGCTCCGTTTGGTTGCTGAGACAATGGAGAAGAATTAAATATGCAGATTGGAGTTTTTAGGGTTTCTTTTCTAAAATGAGAGGAAGAAGATTGGTTGTTTGGGAAATTTTAGGTTCTCGGGTCGGGTGTGAGGAAATGTAACCCAAATATCAGACCATGGTTTCTTGTGTTTTTTTATTATTTAAAACCTTCCCTACCGACGTGGAAACAGGGATGTAGCTGCCTCGAGCCATGGAGGGGCAATTTGGGAAGCGAAAATGAACTCAGCACACGATAATATTTCTTACAGACCAGATAGTATTAAGGAATGGTAAAGACAGCAGATAGTATTTTATATAGTCCAGAATTGTTCAATTTTTATATAAAATACTATGTAAAATTGAACAATTCTGGACTATATAAAATACTATTTTATATAAAAATTAAACCATTATGGACTATATAAAATACAATATAAAATTGAACAATTCTGGACTATATAAAATACTATATAAAATTGAATAACGCCTTGAACCCTATATATAAGGATATACGCCTGGAACAATTATGCGAGAATGACAGCATGGAAACTTTCTACACATCGTTGGATATCTGAGGGTAAAGATGGAGAGAGAACATATAGTCTTCCTGCCCATACGTTGGAGGAAAGATGTGACGATGCCAATATGGAATCTTCTAGACTTCTACCATACCGCAGGTACCAAAAAGACCTTTGGACCACTGGATGTGAAAGACTGGGTCTTAGCCATCCACTTCAATAGTTTTTTATTACAACTTCCAATACGTGGAGGTATAGTTCGGGGTGAACATATGGGAGGAAGAGTGGCAGTGAATAATAAAATTTTTTAATGAAAGTGAAATTTGATTTATATATTAACGAAGGCAGTGGCACACAAAAGGACCAAGAAAAAACGCGTCGCAATGGCCAATGAAGCAAGAGGGGTTTTTTTATAAGAGTATGACAGTTTTTAAAAATAATGCTTAAATTACCATGTGTGGACCCTGCATTTCGGTTCATGCGTTTCCCACTCGATGGTGAGCTCGATTTTTATTTTGAAAAATGATTTCATTTATTAGGAAAATAACTTGGAGTCACCACTTATTTTTGTTTTATTTTTAAAGGGTAACAAAATAAAAAAGAAAACCCTAAGTGTGACTCCTTATTTTGGAAAAGGTGGTATGTGAAAAACCGGATCGGGTTACTTATTGAGAAAGTACAGTAAAAACCGTAGCACCCCTCTAAGTTCCTAAAATCGGGTCTTTACTAATAAAATGAAGCTGACATGACAATAAATAGGAAAATCAATGGATACTCACACTATAAGAAAAAAAGGTCATTGTTGTCATATATTATCTTGACTTAAGGTGATATGTGTCAATGTTGCTTATTTTAATGAACAACTATGACATATACAACTTGTTTAAACCAATAATGACATATATAAAATTTGTTGAATTCTTTCATGACTTATATAATAGAATTTTGACAGATAATTTATAAATCAATGTATTCAAGGTACTTAAATAAAAGCAATAATGATAATAATTTGTTTAATATGTGTATATCTAATTTACTTACTAAGTATTATAAATTGAAGTGACAACAATCAATTTTGATTAAGGAAGTTAATATTTAATAATTTTTTTTAGTAATGTTAATATCAATTTTCATTATGAGTTTAATATATAAAAATTATTATTGGAAGATGAAATATTAAAGAATACTATTTTTAATTTATTGAAAAAGGACATGCGTGGTATTTTGGAATTTGTTATAAAGTCCTATAAAAAGAGAAAGGAAGGGACGGAAAGACATATTTCATACTTCAACAAGCCTTTACCATTTTCTTGATTGAAAACCCTAAATTTTCACTCTCCATTGAAAACCCTAACTTTTGGAAGACAAGAAAGAATGGAGAAAGAAGGGAGAGAGCCACCGTTCTTAGAGAGAAAGAAGAAAAGAGAAAAATGCAGGTTTTTTTTCATCTTGCCTAGATTTCATCAAAGGTCTGATCCCACTTCGTCCGTGGTCCGATCGAGCTAAAATTTGGAGGAAAGTTTCATGACTCATTCATCTTCAATCTGAATGGTGAGGATCGGATTTGGAGTTTTGGAAAGTCATTAGAAAGAAAGAGGAGAAGAGAGAAAAACGCAGGTTTTTCTCATCATACCCAAATTTCATCAAATGTCCGATCCGGCTTCGTCCGTGGTCGGATCGAGTTGAAATTTGAAGGAGAGGTTTATGGCTCATGTATCTTCAATATGAACGGTGAAGATTGGATTTGGAGTTTCGGACAGTCATTAGAGAGAAAGAGGAGAAGAGAGAAAAACGCAGGTTTTTTACATCATGCCCAAATTTCATCAAAGGTACAATGCCACTTTGTCCATGGTCTGATCGAGCTGAAATGGAGGAGAGGTTCAAAACTCATTAATCTTCAATTTGAACGGTGAAAATCAGATTTAGAGTTTTGGAAAGTCATATTTCGGCCAAAAATAGAACCTTTGTTTTGGTGGGCTTTTCTCTCCGAACTGTTTTGATCATTAGCTTTGATTGAGGTCAATTCGTGATCCGATTGAGTTGCAATTTTAGGAGCATGTGTTAGGACGCATTGATCTTCATTCTAACAGTGGAGATTGGATTTGGAGTTTGGAAAAATGGTATTTCAGTCCGAGAACCTTGACAAAAGTGAAAGAAACATTGACATATATCATAGTAACAAAGATTTGATCATTGGTAGAAATAGAAACAACCTTGACATATGTAAATGTCAAGGTAGATTTAAACTTTTCTTGACACTGGCATAGATGACATATATAAATAGTAACATACCTTGACAGATATACCCTACCTTGATGGTGAAAAACTGTCAACGAAAGGCTTTTTTCTTGTAGTGTCAAATCGATCATGCACATATGGGAATCAAAACATGCATAGAGAATGACCAGAAAGAAAGTGGATGCGTACCTGGGCCACGAACAAGCAATGTGCTATCATAAAAATGAGGTCAGTGTACAATAAAAAAGCACAAAACCTATCACATACATCGCCAAACAGAAATTAAAACTGTTCGAGGGAAAACTGGATTTTTGAAGTTTATTTGAAAATTGGAGTTTTAGAGATTATTTGAAAATAGGATTTTTAGAAATTAAATGTAAGAATGAGTTTTTTTAGAAGTTAAATTTGAAAGAGATTGGAACCTTGAAAATTATTTGAGAGTTCGGGATTAAGTTACGAAAATTGGGACCTCGAAAATTAAATTTTGAAGGAAACCAAAATTGAAAATCATTTGAGAAGTAGAAACTGTGAAAATCGAATTATAAAAATTGGAAATCTTGGGGATCATTCGGAGGCAGAATTTTTAGAAATGAATGGATAAAATGAGAATAATAAATAAGTAACGGAAGAAATGCGAGAATTAAGATATTGGAAACTGATAATTAAGTTCGGAAATTGGAAAATTGGAGTTTTAGATAACTAAATTTGGAAATCAGAATTTTGAAGAATTATTTAAAGACGGAATTTTAAATAAATGAATACGTGAATAAAAAAATTAATGAAATAATAATAATGATGAAATAATAATGACTAGATAAATAATTGTGAAAGTTAGAATTTCGGAAATTGGAAATTGAACTTAGGGATCGGAAATTTAAATAATTATTTAGGGATGAAATTTTAAATAAATGAACCAGTGAATAAATAAATGAACAAAATAGCGAAAGTATGGATAAATGATTACAAAAATGGGAATTCTGGAAATTGGGAGTTGAATTTAGAGATTTGGAAATTTGAAGAATTATTTAGAGATGAGATCTTTAGTATATGAATAAGTGAATAAATAAATGGATGAGATAACATTAATAACGAAAATAATCATTAAACAGCTGAATGTGAACAATGGAGTTTTTAAGATTGGAAATTAAATTTGGACGTTGGGTTTTTGAAGAACTGGACTTTAATTATTGAAATAAATAGACAAATATGGGATAATAATACTAATTAAGGAGAATAATATTTAGACGAATAAATATGAATTGTAGAATTTTTGGGATTGAAAATTTAATTAGGACATTGGATTTTTGAAGAATTGGGCTTTAAGGAATGAGATTTTTAAAAGAAAATAAATAAATAAACATGAAATAATAATAATGATAACAAGAATAATATTTAAACGGATGAAAGTGAATAGTCGCATATTTGAGATTGAAAATTAAATTAGGAAGTCAGGTTTTTGAATAATTGAATTTTAATGATTGAAATTTTTAAAGGAAATAAATAAGTAAATACGGAATAATAATAATAATAACGAGAATAATATCTAAACAGATGAAAATGAATAGTCAAATATTTGAGATTGAAAATTAATTTAGGAAGTCAGGTTTTTTGAATAATTGATTTTTAATGATTGGGGTTTTTTAAAGAATTAAATAAATAAATACGGAGTAATAATAATAATAATAACAAGAATAATATTTAAACGGATGAAAGTGAATAGTGAAATTTTTTAGATTGAAAATTAAATTTGGAAGTCAGATTTTTTGAATAATTAAACTTTGATTATTGAAATTTTTAAAAGAAATAAATAAATAAATATGGAATAATAATAATACTAATAAAAATAATGTTTAAACAAATGAACGTGAATAATGGAATTTTTGGAATATTGGAACTGAAAATTTGAATTTTGGGAAAATTAAATTTAAAGTTAGAGTTCTAGAAAATTATTTTGAGAATTGAATTTTGAAAAATTAAATTTAAAATATTGGAGTTTTGGAAAAGTGAATGTTAGATCTGAAGTTTCGTAAAATAAATTTAAAAATCACATTTTACGAGATTATTTTGAAAAGGATACGTGTATATATATATATTCTTAAATAAAATAATAAATAAATAAATGGACAAATAAAAAATAAATGAATGAATTTGAAACGTTGGGATTTTAAAAGAATTATTTGATAACAGGACATTCAAAAAAATGAAAATTTTAACATGTAAAATGGAATTAAGAAGATGGCACGTGGGAGAAAAGAGAAAAAATAATAACAAACCACCTTGAAGCCTGCTGGAACCATGCCACTAATGAAGAATAAAAAATAGTATAAAAAATTGATGTCTTTGACTTTTAATTCACCAATTATTCAAATAGTTTCGTGCCTGTCATGCAATACATTCCTCTTTTCCCTTTTTTTTATTATGTTCCTGTTGCCACTATGAGGGCTAGGCAGATTCGGGACCTAGGGGAGACTTAAAACAACCTGGGCAGCCATGCGTGCATGGGCAATGTAAACACCGGTGAGATGGCAAGAGGATTGGTAAGAAAGGAACATTAAAACAATGAGAAAAAGGGTTTTCGGTGATTGATGAAATGGAAGATGTTTGGTATGAAGAGCAATAGGTGATGAACTTTGTGGGTATGCAAGATGGTCTTGGCTAATGAGTGTTGATGCCTCGTGTCCCAGGGATCCCTGCTGCTGCCAAGTGGACGTGTGTTATCAACCAAAAAGGAGTTCTGGCTCAGTCGATCCTGCAAAAGATGTTCGGACAGGATGTCCGAACACACCCTCCGATGGTTTTGTTAGTCATGACCTAAGAGATCAAGTTGTTGGCTTTTTTTGGGGTCTCAGGCTTACCTTCTTCCTTGTGTGAAGGCGCTTTTATATAGTGTCAGAAGCTCTGCTCCCCTCTTTAATGGTGGGAAGACTTTTTGGCTCGTCATGATGTCCTCAAGGTGGTGGCAGAGTCATCATCACCCTGCAGGCGGCTGTCAGAGATAGTGGGAGGCGACTTGCCATCGCTCCTGTCCTTTTGCTCTGTAGGCGGCGGAACGTGGGCTCTGATAGGCTGTCTGGGATAACTTAGCAAGGCTTGTTCCTTACAGTCAATGGTCCGAACAATATATCCGGATAGGATAGAGCATCCACGGGTATGATATTTGCAAGTGTCGTGTGTCTCCCCTAGGGGACCCAGATAGAGGCACGTGCCACGTGTCCTCTAGGGGTACGGATAGAGTTGATCCGGACAGCGATGCGTGTCGTCATCGGAGGGGGGGGGGGGTCCCTACAATGCCCCCATTTTAACTTGGCGATTTTGCCCGGGCAAAATGGGCGGGTTAAAAAATGATGGTTTTGAAACTTAGGTTGCTTTTTTTGCGCTTATTGGGCCACATGGCGATGCGGAGGCGGAAAGGAAGAAGGGCATTTATGACGAGCCGCAGCCCTTGGGAATTCCCAGGCAGCATGTCTTTTCAATAACGACACGGCTGGGCGTTTAGAATACCGAGAGGCTGTCTCTCTTTAAATAGCAAACCGAGCCCCCTACGCCTGCATTTCTTCCTTCTGTATTTCTGCTGGTAGTGCTTTCTCTTCGGATTTCTGCGTATCTTCGCCTGTAAGTGAAGTTCTAGGGCTTCTACAAGCGACATTTGTGTCGTGAGGGTAACTGCATCGCGGGCTTCATCTCCGTTTTGCCAGTTTGCGCTAGGTACGTTCTCTATTCCTGTCTTCTCCCCGTTGTGTTTGTTTTCTGATTGCTTCTGGCTTGTTGGGCAAGCTACTTGTGATTGGGGGTCGATACTGGTGTTCAGGGGTTTTTCGAGGGGTTTTGTCTTTGTCTTGGGTGCGTTAGGGTTCCTGTTGCCCCCCTGCACCTTTTGCGGGTGACCGATCCCGCTTTGGGGTATAGCCAAGGGTTAGGATGGGGATGTTGGGTATTTTAGGTTTTCTAGGCATTTTTGCTGTTAAGGCTATGGGGCCGGGTCCTTGTTTTTTACTGTTGGCATCTCGTCATGCAGGTTCCGTTTCGGCCCCACGCTTAAAAATGCCTGCGAAAAAAAGACGTTGCTTCGTCCAGTGCGGCCGGGCAGAGCGGCAAGGATGCGTCCGGGGTGGTATATGCTGAAAAATCTGTTGACAAGCTGAACGTGAGGCAGTTCTGTGAACGCTTCTGCATTCCAAATGGCGTGTCCATTCAACTTGTGAACGAAGAGGCCGTATCCACCGAGAAATCCGCAGACAACGCCATCTACATCACCAAGGAGCAATTCAATGTGGGGCTCCGGTTCTCTCTCCCGTCTTTATTCAAAGAGTTTCTTCACTTCACTCAGATCCCTCCGGCCTACATCCATCCCAACATAGTCCGGGTGCTGATGGGATGCAGCATTCTGAGCATACTGTTTAACCTGGACCTTTCGCTGCTGGAGGTCCTTTTCATCTATTCCATCAAGAAGGGGAAGACCGACCTCTTCAGCCTGGTTGCCTATATGTCGTCCCTCCAATTGGTGACTGATCGCTTAGATTTTGTCGTTTATTGGATCAAAACAAAATTTATAACCTAATTCACTATTCTATAACAATTTATACCCGATCAAAAAATGGTTTTAGTACAAACTACCGTAGTATAGTGGTATTTAGGTATCGTCCACAAGGATGGATTATTCTCGGTAATTAAGGCTTGAACGAGATGATAAGAAATGATGGTGATCAAGTGAAATTTACTTGAAATTGCATGATAAATCTCAAGATAGCAATGTACTCAAATTGAATTGAAAATGAAGTGTAAAAGAGAAGAAAATTAATAAGATGTGAGATTCTCGGAGTTAGGATTTTCTAGAGAGCAATTTCCATGGTGAATAGGTGTTGAGATCTAATTTTCATCAAGTTAGATTGAAAACCTAAATTTTCATCTAAACCGATTTTTGATTTAGCTTTAGATCTAGATCTAATTTCTCTTCAAATTAGGTATTCTAATCCAAGAGATCAATTTGAATCATAAATTCAATTCATCTTAAACTATCTTCCAATGATTCACACAATGCAACTATTCAATTTCATCAAATCTAGCATTAAGAATTTGATGAATCTACCTAGCTTGCATTGTAGAAATCATCCAAGACAATTTGAAGAGAAAAATCCCAAAATTTCAATTAATCAATCAATTGGATCTAATTACCTTTACAATTCAGGCTCAATTCTCTAATTCACCATAGATCTTGCCTCTAGATCCTCCCTCCTCCGAGAAAAACGAGATTTAGCCACTCATGCTTGGAGATTTGATCTCACAAGACATGTTTGGTTACCGAGAAAATAAGAGAAACTGAAGGAAAATGGAGAATTATATAGAGAGAAGAAGTATGAAAAGTTCTACAATTAGAAAATGTATCAAAAGTTAAAGTTCTTAAATGAGTCCATCTCGTTTCTATTTATAGGCCAACGTAAAAAGGACACTTGGCAACTTTTTAGAGGTCTTCCGGATGCTTCTTCATCAAGGAATCTGGAGAAAATGCATTTTCGCACAAGCCCCTAGCAATCTCGCATGATGATGCGAAGTGGAAAATCTATCAGCTTCAATTTCGTTCTTCTGGAGCGTTTCGCATGACTGTGCGAAAATTTCACATGGTCATGCGAAATCAATTTTTCACAATTTCCTTATGTGCTGCAGCCAACATCCTTCCTGTTTCATTTCGCATGACTATGCGAAAATTTCGCATGATCATGCGAAATCGAAAATCATGCTATTCCGACTTCTCTTTGCAATTTCTCTCATTTCTTCATTTTTAATCCATCTCCACCACCTTCAATTAAGCTCCAAAGCTTGGTCTAAGTGCATTTCATTGCTTCTTTCATTATGCATTTGGATCATCATCAACTTTATTTGTTTTCTTTAATTTGATTCATCTCTTTTGTCACAAATTTATCAAAAACATACCTTGAAATGACTCCAAAACTTCATAAAACTTGTTAGTAACTCTTGTAAGGGCAACAACATGTTAATTGAGTGTTTTAGGCATAATTACTACTCAAAAGATGTGAAACTCATGAGAATTATTATCTAAAATATGCTCTTTTTGAGTAGTAATCAGTGATTCATCTTCCAGATTCGACGAAGGGGGGAGCCAAGGGGCATGTATTAGTTAAGGGTGTCTCGGCTGGACTGTCGGAGCATCCGGAGAGAGCGTTTTCTCCAAACCGTTTGCTGGCGCTCCCGGGTAGGGTAGCTTGTGGGGTTTGTCTGGCGTTTGCTTGTTATTCTCTTATTTTAGTGTTATCAGATGGCTAACGCCTTTGGTTGTTGACAACGCAGGTACGACCAAGAGGGGTCACCTGGTCGAGTGGGTGGAGAAAGCGTCTTTCGACCGCTTGAACAAGTTATTAGAGATCACTGCAGCTGAGAGACATCATCAAACGCTGCTCACTACCTGAAACTTGTTGGCGGGTTGTCCGGGAGCCTCAGTCGTACGTCACCAACATTCTCCCTAGGCGGTTGCCAAAACGGGTAATGTCTGGGGAGCATTTTGTATTGAAAGACTTGCCCTTTTACGAGAAGGCTCGCAAGGTCGATGCAAAGGCGCGCCAAGAACGCCTTGACCAGCGAGAGGAGAAGAGGCAGGAGAGGACGTTAAGGAAAGCACCTGGTGAGAAGGGGTGCGATTCTCCTCTAGCGGCTCGTCCCCCGGCCACAAAGGAAAAGAAGAAGAGGAAAAAGACGAAGAAAACACTTTCGTAGGTGCTCTGGATTGCGGCCCCCACTCTTGACGCTTCGTCTTTGTCTTGTAGGTCTAGGCCCAGCTGTCCGGACCATACTATTCCAGAGTCTAAGGAGGCTGAGGAACCTAAGGCTACTTCCAATTCCCTTCAGCTTGTAGTCTTCCACCAGGGGCTTAGCTCTCCCCAACCTGACCCGGAGTCTGCTGGCTTGCAAGTCATGGACGAGCCAGAGGAGATGAGAAGCACAAGTGACCTTAGGGCGAGGCTTATGCAAAGACATGGCAAACGGCTGCATGTCCCCATCGACCTTGGGCCTCCTCCAGTTAAGAAAATTTGCCCGAATCGGGGTGGGGAGAACCCGACGCTCGAGGTTCCGACTCCAGTTGCGACCCGTCCGGATGGGGATGGTGCAAGCGCAAGTGCCCTGGCTCCTCCGGATGCCACAGGGTCTAGCATGGCGGCTATGGTTCAGGCCGACGCTCTGGGGCGTAGCTCCCCTACTGTGGTGGGGACCCCTATGCCAGAGGGGGTTCCGAAGGCACCGAATGGTGAGGAGGCTCCGGTCGAGAGGAGCAGTTATACTGCAGCAGTTCCTCAAAGCTGGGAGGAACTGATGGATATGCTGAAGGGGGTGCCATGCTTTACTGATGCAGAAGCGTGGCATCCTCTTGGTATTTCTGAGTCCGTTGTGTCTTGCGTTCAGCACCTGTAGGAATGGACGATGCCAGAGGCTGCAGAAGTGGTAAATACTTCTTTGCTGTTTTTCTCTTATTTGTTAGCAGTTACCATTTTTCCATGTAATTTTGTCTGCTGTTTCGTTGTCGCTTTACCCAGGTTATATTCGGCATCCGCTACATGATGCGCACACGCGAGCAGCTTTTCCAGCGGCTGAAGGTGGCGGAGGTCATGCGTGCCTTTATCTTCCAACATCCGGGTGGCATCGAGGGGTCGCGCACCCAATTGGAGAAGGTTGAAGCCAAGCTGGCCTCTGCGCGGAAAGCGGTGTCAGATGGGACGGAGCGACTGTGCCAGGTTGAGAGGGAGAAGAAGACTATCCGGGCGGAGGCTGATACTTTAAAGAAAGAAAAAGAAGCCTTGGAAGGCCAAGTCAATGAAGCTGGGCAGGAAAACCTCCAATTGAAAAGAGAGACGGAGGAACTCCGGGCTAGCCTCGCTGCCCAGAAGAAGGAGTCAGAGGATTTGTGGGCGGGTATGGCGGCTCAAAAGGAGGAGATAGAGGCTAGATTCGCCGCACAAAAGAAGGAGATGGAGGAGGAATACCAACAGCAGGCGGACGAGATGTATTTCTTTGGCTACCACTACTGTATGAAAAAGCACGGAATTATGCATGATATTCCTTCTTTCCCTTCTGATGAGGAGGATGAGGCGCCCGAGGGTCCGTCCAGCTGAGATTTCTTTTTGTGCAGACTTTCCAATTTTTCCTTTGTTTTGCTGCGTATAGGGTAGCTATGTTTGTAAAGACACTTTGTTCCTTATTTTACAAATACATTACATTTTCTCTGTCTCTTTTGCTTACTCTTCATTTCCTTTCATTGATAATACTACTTAAGATTGGATACATTCCATGGACGAAGCAGTGGGGTTCCGTCTAGCTTCTATAGATGATAAGCTCCGCTTTTACTTGTCTTGGATACTATGTAGGGGCCTTCCCAATTGGCTTGGAACTTTCCTGCTCCTGTCTCAGTAGTGTTTTCGAAAACCTTCCTAAGAACAAGCGTTCCGCTTTTGAAGCTCCTGGGTCTTGCCTTGCGGTTATAGTGAGCGGCTGCCCTTTGCTGATAGTCGGCCATCCGGATGGATGCGCTTTCTCTTACTTCGTCCGCCCAATCCAAATTCCTTCCTAGTTCCGCGTTTGCATCACCCTGCCGTTCTACCTCGGTCCGGACAGTAGGTAGCCCTATTTCTGTAGGAATGACTACATTCATACCATATGTGAGGGCGAAGGGAGTATTTCCTATCGGCCATCCAGGTGTGGTTCGATAAGCCCACAGGAGGCCTGGTAGCTCCTCTACCCACTTCCCTTTGGCTTGTTCGAGCCTCTTTTTTAAGGCAGTTACTAGGGTTTTGTTTATGGCCTTTGCTTGTCCATTGCTTTGAGGATAACGCGGTGTGGAGTATAAATTTTGGATATTGAGTTCCGAACATAAATTTTGGAGAGTGATGCTATCAAATTGTGGGTCGTTGTCAGGTATAATGGTTTGAGGGATTCCAAAGCGGCCGATGATGTTCTTCTACTCGAACTTGGTTCTTTGTATTTGATGCTAGCATATGCTTCAGCTTCCACCCATTTACTGAAGTAATCCGTGGCGACAAGCAAGAATTTCTTCTGGGCAGCTACGGCTGGTAGGGGTCCTACTATGTCCATGCCCCATTGCGCGAAGGGCTAGGGGCTAGAAATTGGTTTTAACGTCTCCGATGGCGCATGCGATATGGGGGCATGCCTTTGACATTTGTCACACTTTTTGACATAAGCTACCGCATCTTTTTTCATCGTGGGCCAATAATATCCTTGCGAGTGGGCCCTGTGTGCTAGAGATCAACCCCCGGAATGATTTCCACACACCCCCTCATGTAACTCAGTCAATACATACAGGGCTTCTGAGTGGTCTAGGCACTTGAGGTAGGGGCCTGTAAAGGACCGCTTGCACAGGTGCCCCCCGATCAGGGTGAAACGGGCGGCTTGCACCCGGGTCTTATGTGCCTGCTTGGGTTCTTCGGGCAAAGTGCCTGTCCGGAGATACCTTATTATGGCTTCTGTCCACTCTTAGCCGTCTGCTTGGTTTGCCTCTATGGTATTGCAAGTGGAAGCTTCTGCGACGGAGGGGTTGGTTTGCACATGTATAGACAATAATATGGCTTCTTTGATGGGGAGGGAAGTGGCTATGCCCGCTAGGGCGTCAGCACGTCCATTTTCAGTTCGTTTAATTTTTTCGATCGTCCATTGGGCGAACCGTTGTAGGGTGTCTTTTACTTTAGTCAAATATCGCGCCATGCACTCATCCTTAGCTTCGTATTCTTTCTGAACGTGCTTTACCATGAGTTGGGAATCATTGTAGACCAGGAGCCTAGAGACAGACAGAGCCAGGGCGAGGTCCAACCTAGATAGAATAGCCTCATACTTTGCTTCATTGTTAGACGTGGGGAATCCCAGTTGGATAGCTTGCTCCAGCTATTCTCTTGTTGGGGATTGCAGCAGGAGCCTACTCCGGATCCTGATGACCGGGAGGCTTCATCAAGCTGTAAAGTCCACCACTCTTCTCCGCATGGTTCCTTGTGTTGGGCAGGTCTTGGGGAGTATTCTAGCACAAAGTCAGCCATTACCTGCCCTTTCATGGACAACCTGGGTTGGAATTCAATTCCATACTCGTTCAACTCTATGGCCCATTGAAGCATTCTTCTGGTCAGGTTCGACTTGTGCAGGATGTTGCGAAGGGGTTGGTCGGTCAGCACGACCACTGGGTGGGCTTGGAAGTAAGGGCGGAGCTTCTGGGCTGCACTTCGAAGGGCCAAAGCCGTTAGCTCCATCTTTGAGTATCTTGTTTCTACGTCGGCCAACGCTCTGCTGACGTAGTAAATAGGTTTCTGCTCGTTGTGTGAGGGGCAACGGAATAGAACAGCGCTGATTGCCCACTCCGATACAGCCAGATACATATACAATTTTTCTCCAAGGAGGGGGCTGGTTAGAATGGGTGGTTGCATGAGGTAGTGCTTGATTTATTCGAAAGCGCTCTGGCGGCTATCCGTCCACCGGTTCACGCCGGCTTTTCGTATTGCTAGGAAGAAGGGTCACAATTCATCAGTGAAGCGGGCTATAAAGCGTCCTAGCGCGACGAGCTTGCCTGTGAGGCGTTGTAATTCCTTTTTGCTCCTAGGGGGTGGTGTTTCCATGACTGCCTTAACTTGATTCAGGCTAACCTCTATCCCCCTTTGACTGACCATAAATCCCAAGAATTTGCCAGCACTTACGCCAAAAGTGCATTTGGACGGATTCAATTTCATGTCATACTTCCTTAAGAGGTGGAAGACTTCTTACAAGTGGAGGGCATGTTCCTATCGGGTTTTGCTTTTAACCACGATATCATCGATGTATACTTCCACTGTGTGGCCGACTAAAGGTTTGAAGATTTTCGTTATCAGTTTCTGATAGGTAGCGCCAACGTTTTTGAGTCCGAATGGCATGACTTTGTAGCAATAAAGCCCATGTGGCGTTATAAAGGCTGTCTTTTCTTCGTCGGTCGAGGCCATGGGGATTTGGTGGTATCCGGAGAAGGCATCCAAGAAGGAGAGCATTCCTTGTCCGGCAGTGGAGTCTACGATTTGGTCTATCCGCGGCAGAGGGAAACTATCTTTTGGGCATGCATTATTGAGGTTGGTGTAATCGACGCACACCCGCCATTTGCCTTCCTTTTTAGGGACCACTACCACATTTGCCAACCAGTCCGGATATTCCACCTCTCTAATGAATCCGGCTTCTAGCAATTTGTCAATCTCATCCCTGATAATCTTTTGCTTGTCTGGGTGGAAACGTCTGATCCTCTGTCGGACAGGTCTTGTTGTTGGCAAGACGTTAAGCCTATGAGAGACGATGGAGGGGTGAATTCCCTTCATATCAGAATGCGCCCATGCAAAAACGTCATGGCTTTGTTGGAGGGTTTCTTGGATGCTTCTGACCTCTTCCGATGTCAAAAGGGAACTGATATGTGTGAGGTGAATACTTTCTTCTGAAATCTGGATCGTCCTCAAGGGATCCGCTGCCGAGGGATCTTTGTCCGCCAGACTCAGTAATTGCTATTGGTCAAGTGCGTGGGTGGGCTCAAGGAGAGGCTTACCCTCCTGGCTAGTTCCCGCTTCTCGCGCTATCTGATAGCATTGGCGAGCGGCCAACTGGCTGTCGTATAGGTCGATTTGCCCATCTTCAGTGAGAAAGCTTACCATTTGATGGTACGTAGAGGGGATGACTTTCATGTAGTGCAGCCATGTGCGTCCCAAGATAACATTGAAAGGTGATAAATCTTGTACCACCGAAAATTGTACGTTGAGAGTGACTGGGCCAGCTTGGATTGGGAGCACAATATCTCCTAAGGAGGTAGTCCCCACTCCGTTGAATCCGGACAAGATTCACCTAGGGTTTTCGA
The DNA here is from genome assembly GCF_004353265.1 of Vitis riparia. Classification (NCBI taxonomy): domain Eukaryota; kingdom Viridiplantae; phylum Streptophyta; class Magnoliopsida; order Vitales; family Vitaceae; genus Vitis; species Vitis riparia. Next base: position 17,879,765 of record NC_048445.1, read on the forward strand.
GGTCGGATAGATCGCGTCCCATGTGGCTAATTACCGACGCTTGTAAAAAATCGGTCGAGCTGCCCGGGTCAACTAGGATGCGTCTCACGTCAAAGTCTCCCATCCCCAAGGATAGAATGAGGGCGTCGCGGTGTGGTTGTAATATCCGTGTAGGGTCTATTGAGGGGAAAATGATTGTCTCATCTATGGGCCAGGGCTCCTACCAGTTATCCCAGGCCGTATGGAGTTGACGCGCTCACGCACTGATGCTGCCCGCAACAGCCTCTGTCTCTTTCATTTGGAGTCGTACTCCTCATCCAGTGGTCCTCTATGGATATAGTTTATAATGGCTTTGGGGGCGGCTGGGATCTTGGAGGTTCCTGAGTTGTGATTTCGGGAAGTGTTTCTAACTTTGGCATTTGAGCAGAGGTATTGCTTCAAATGTCCCGCCCTTATGAGCTTTTCGACCAAATAATGGAGGCTTCTACACGTCTCCGTTGTGTGACCATGCTCCTTATGGTAGACACATTTCTTACTATGATCCCTTTTGGCTGGGTCTGCTCTGAGGGGTCCGGGCCACCTGAAGTCGGACAGGTCTTGGATCATAGGGAGAAGCTTCTCATAGGATATGGAAAGGGGTGTGAGGGGCGGCAGTTCTGGGCGGCTTTGTTCTTCCTGCCTTCGACCGGACGGCCTTGGCCGGTCCGGAAGTTTGGAACTTCTTTCCACACCACTTCTGGATGTCTGACTGGCAACCAATATTTGCTGGGTGGCTGCGCGCACGTCGTCTTCCAGCATTGAGTATTTACTTGCGCACCGGAACAAGTCGTCCATTATCGTAGGAGGCTTCTTAGCGAGTGACTCGAAGAATGGGGTGCCTGGACAAATGTTTCGTTTGAAGATCTGAAGGACAGCATCCATGCTATAAGCCTCTACTTGTAACACGGCCTGACCAAATCGCTTCACGAACTCTCTTAAAGACTCGTTCTCCTGCATTTTTATGTTTTGCAGAGTGCTGATGTTCTGTTTATGCCGAGCAGAATATAAGTATTGTCCAACAAAAGCTTCCGACAGGTCCCTGAAGTTATCAACAAAGTTAAGGGGTATGTGGTGAAACCATGAGAGAGCCTGCCCTTGTAGGCTGGCGGGGAATACTTTGCATAGCAGCTCATCGTTTCCTATATCGAGAGTCATGAGTTGTCGATAATGCATGATATGGTCGAAGGGGTCGTTGGACCCATCGTACGTGGAAAATTTAGGCACGAGAAATCCCCTTGGGGGGTCGTAATGAATAATATGCAAGCAAAAAGGCATGGAGAGCATGTCGTCCAGCCTTTTGCTGATAGAGCCAGTGGGTGGCTCGTTTAGGGGGTTTCTCCCAGCTTGTCGTACCGCTCGGTGCAGGAGGACGTTCTACACCATGGGTGTGACTAGGGGGTCAGGGTGCATTCCCCAGGTTGTGGCTACTGGCGGCCTTGTCTTCCCAGGTTCCTGTGGGCCTAGCCTCGCGCGCATCACGTCTGACAACTAGGGTCTTTTGTTGCGTTGTCTCTTTGATGAGAGACGAGTAGAGTCTGAGCTTTCCTCCTAGGGGGCTTGGTGCATGGGCGTGTGCCGTTCTTGTGGTCTAATATTGCACGTCTCAGGGATGACCCCCGCAGTCCCAGGGTTTATTGACTCTGGGTCAGGCCTTGAATCGCTCCCTGGCCCCTTGAGCGCTGACCACGAGGAGGCCCCGTCGATGAAGCTTGGATGTGTAACACAACATTTTCTTCTCTTAGTCTCGCTGTTTCTTGGAGGAGAGCTTGCATTTGTCGCTCGCTTTCCAACTGTCTTCTCTCGATGGCTTCGCGCCATTCGAAATAATCTTCGTCTCCCCTAGCCGACGAATGGCTTCTAGAAGGTGTGGACATCTTTGCCGTCGACTGAATCAAAGCATTCCCACAGACGGCGCCAATGTTGATGCCTCGTGTCCCAGGAATCCCTGCTGCTGCCAAGTGGACGTGTGCTATCAACCAAAAAGGAGTTCTGGCTCAGTCGATCCTGCAAAAGATGTTCGGACAGGATGTCCGGACACACCCTCCGATGGTTTTGTTAGTCATGGCCTAAGAGATCAAGCTGTTGGCTTTTTTTGGGGTCTCAGGCTTACCTTCTTCCTTGTGTGAAGGCCCTTTTATATAGTGTCAGAAGCTCTGCTCCCCTCTTTAATGGTGGGAAAACTTTTTGGCTCGTCATGATGTCCTCAAGGTGGTGGCAGAGTCATCATCACCCTGCAGGCGGCTGTCAGAGATCGTGGGAGGCGACTTGCCATTGCTTCTGTCCTTTCACTTTGCAGGCGGCGGAACGTGGGCTCTGACAGGCTGTCTGGGATGACTCAGCAAGGCTTGTTCCTTACAGTCAATGGTTCGGACAATATATCCGGATAGGATAGAGCATCCCCGGGTATGATATTTGCGAGTGTCGTGTGCCTCCCCTAGGGGACCCGGATAGAGGCGCGCGCCACGTGTCCTCTAGGGGTACGGATAGAATTGATCCGGACAGCGGTACGTGCCATCATCGGGGGAGGGGGGTCCCTACAATGAGGACGAGCATGGCGTGGGCGTGGTGATAATATAGAGAGAGAAATGGGTAAGAGATGGATAAGTGGGGTATTTGGGTAGTGGATAAGGGTGCATGTGCATGGGTATTGGGTGTGGGGGGCAGCCGGATATACAGGGTTCCACAGATGTGAGTGGGAAATGGGTGTGAAAGTTAGAGAGAGAAAAGGTGGTGGATGAAAATGGGTAGGATGGGTATTGATGATGAGTTAAACGGGCATGAAGGGTGAGAATATGGTAGTGATCAATTCTTCATTCAACCACTCACAAGCCTTCACACAGGCTTTTTACCAGTTAGGGGTCTTGACAGCATCATGGTTGGCATCCGGATATTGAGTTGAAGAGTGATTTACCCATATGATAATATTCTTAACACCGGATATTTAAACATTCAGCTTCTCAAAAATCTGACCCGATGCCCTATTATGGTTCAATCTTGCCAAATAACTGATATCTTGCTCAGAAATTAAGGATGCGGTTTCTTGCAGGACCGCAACACTCGTATTAGCCAGGTTAACAAAAAACGAAGCCCTGCTATTGGCTACAGCATGATTTTCGAATGCGAAGGCTTGAGACTTATAAGTTAGGTGTACTTCTATCAATGGGTCCTTGAGAGGTGACGAAATTGACTTAGTAACACGGACTGCATCTACTCCAAAGTTTACATTGCCCGAATGCGCCATATCATATGAATTCCCTGGCTCTTTTAGCGGTCTAAAAAGATTATCAGTCTCTTCAATATCATCCATGCGCTGCGTCCCTCTAGTTATCCTTACTGTCAGACCAAAGTCTTGATTTGTAACATAGATAGACCAGAAACATCCACCATTATCCACCATCTCTTCAGCATAGAACCACCACCCTCATGCCATAGTATTCCCATGAGACCACTAAATCTACCCTTCTTTCCACAAATTCAAATACTAGCTTCTTACATCATCTTGGGACATCACCTCCCGGTATGAGATGCGTGGGGGTTTACGCATGATGAAGATAAATGGGAATAGGAATGGAGTGATGGATGGGGATGTAGGCATGTTGGATAAAACGGTGAATAATAAACGAGAATGGGTATGGGGATGCTGATGAGGTGAGCTTTGCTACCATGACAACTACTCCAGATTTTCTAGGATCTCTTTCAAGCAGAGATGAGAAAATGGATATGTACCATGGACGGATATCAAGAGTAGAGGAGGATAACAAAACAGAGCACAAAGAGTAGATACAAGAAAATGAACCCGACAAGCTATGCTTCATATCATACCAACAGGCTTAGATGATGGTGGGTAAGATTAAATGAGTATCAAATGAAAGGTAAAACGTGGTTACAAAAATATCTCATGGAGAAATAAAAACCAGAGCAAACTAAACCACTACAAAACCATTAGCAAAAATATGAACGTATTCACTCCCAATCAACAATCATCATCCGAGAATCAGTAAAAACAGAGTAGAAAAGCACTCCAATAGAAGATGACGAAGAATCCACAATAAACGTACCTCAAATAATTCTCTCCAGCTAGGTAGGCAAGAAATTGAACAACTATCCTTCCTTTCAAGCAACCAGCCATGGAATACCTCTTTCCAACTAGTCCTCTCAAGCTAAACTCTCCTCTCTTCTGTTCTTAGCCCTCCCCTGAAAGGAAACTCCTCTAGCTTGCCTCTCCGGAATACCCCCCTACTGAAAAAATTAATGTTTTTTTTTTTCTTTACTTTCTCGAAGGCTCCCTCTCTAAGGTGTCCTCCTCTCTGGTTCCTTTTCCTTTCTTCTTCAGCAAGCCACTACCAGCTCCACTATTCCTCCATCAGCTAGCACGTCGTCCTCAACCACTAGCATGGCCGACCATCACATCTTGTTGCACATCCAATCTGGCTTCCTCCAGCAGAAAAGCCCCCCCCCCCCGGAGACATCATCCTTCCCATGCTATAAAAAAATCCCTTAAAAAAAACTAATCGTCTTTGCTCTCTTAAGGGGGTCTACACCATGGTAAAAAAAATAATTCTAAATCTATATAGTTTTATCCAACGAGAAGAGAGATAAAATTCGTAAATGAAAAATCGTCTCTTGAAGAGACAATTTTCACCAAAAAAAAATTACTCTCACTTTAAAATAAAAAAAAACATTTAAGTGGAAATCGTCTCTTAAAAAGACGATTTTCACAAAAAATAAAATAAAATAAATTTTCACTTTAAAATTTAAAAAAAAAAAAAAAAAAAACCCATGTGGGAAATCGTCTCTCACAAAAGTCAACAAAAGTGAGAAATTCTCACTTTAAAATTTAAAAAAAAAAAAAAAAAAACACCTAAGTGGGAAATCGTCTCTTAAAGAGACGATTTCCACAAAAAAAATAATAATAATAATTCTCACTTTAAAATTCAAAAAAAAAAAAAAAGTGAGAAATCGTCTCTTAAAAAGACGATTTCCACAAAATAATAATAATAATAATAATAATAATTCTCACTTTAAAATTAAAAAAAAAAAACACCTAAGTGGGAAATCGTCTCTTTAAGAGACGATTTCCACACAAAAAAAAAAATAATTAATTCTCACTTTAAATTAAAAAAAAAAAAAAACCATGTGGAAAATCGTCTCCCTCCCCCCAACAAAAGCTAAAAGTGAAAAATTCTCACTTAAAAAAAAAACAAAACCAAAATTAATTAATTTTATAATATATATTTTTAATAATTGTATTATTGTATAAGTATAATATGGAATAGACAAATGAATTTTTAAAGTTTTTTTTTTTAAATCGTTTTTTATGTTTTGTTTTTTTATTTTTATTTAATAAATTAATAACAATTTTTTAAATTCAATTTTCACTTAAAATTGATAATAGTTTTTTTTTAATTCCAAAGTAAAAGAAAAAAACAATATAGAAATATTATTTATCTTATATTAAATTTAGTATATTATTTATAAATTAAATTTAGTAAATAAAATTAATTAATTTTATAATATATATTTATAATAATCGAATTATTGTATAAATAGAATAAAGAATGAAAAAAAAGGATTTTTAAAGGTTTTGTTTTTGTTTTTTTTTTTTTTTCTTAAGCGATAATTTCTCATTTTTGACTTTTGTTGGGGGAGGGTTACTTTTGTGGGAAATCGTCTCTTAAAGAGACGATTTCCCACATAGTTTTTATTTTATTTTATTTTTTTTATTAATTTTAAAGTGAGAATTAATTTTTTTTTTTTTTTTTGTGTGGAAATCGTCTCTTAAAGAGACGATTTCCCACTTAGATTTTTATTTATTTATTTTTAAAGTGAGAATTATTTATTTTTGTGTGGAGAGACAATTTCCCACTTAGATTTTTTTTTTTTTAAGTGAGTGTGGACCCCGCATTTCGGCTCAATGCGTTTCCCACTCGATGGTGAGCTCGATTTTTATTTGAAAAATTGATTTTTATTGATTAAGAAAACTGACTTGGAGTCGCCACTTATTTTTGTTTTATTTTTAAAAGGGTAAACAAAATAAGAAAGAAAAACCCTAAGTGTGACTCCTGGTTTTGGAAAAGGTGGTCTGCGAAAAACCGGATCAGGTTCGGGGTCAGGTTACTTATCGGGAAGGTACGGTACAGACCGTAGCACCCCTCTAAGTCCCTAAAGTCGGGTCTCTACTAATAAAATGAAACAGTCATGGCAATTGATGAGGGAATCAATGAATACTCAGAGTGATCATGCACATGCGAGAATCTAAACATGCATACAGAAAATGGCCCGAGCGGGTGTGGATGCGTACCTGGGCAGTGGTCCATAAAGCGCTATCAAGAAGTGAGGTTAACGCACAATTAAGGAATAACTTCGAGCATGTCATAGAGCAGAATAAATCAATCATGTATCATAATCAAATCGATCTATCTGTCAATCAATCGGTCAATCACATATGTGGGGCCCCCACCAAAACCCGATTTATTACTCATGAACTAGTCTCACAAATTCCGTGTTTTAGGATTAAGAAGAATTCACTATTGCCTATGTAAAATCAAGAAGAACAGAAGATTATTTAGGAATCGAAATGGAATTAAAACTATTCGAGTGAAAATTGGATTTTTGGAGCTTATGGGAAAATTGGATTTTTGGGAATTAAATTTAAAAGATTAGAGCTTCGATAATTAAAATAAAATTTGCCAGAGAAAATAAAATAAAAAATGAACTTTAGGGAATTAAACTACGAGGGTATGGATTTTGAAAATTGAATTTGTAATAATAATAATAACAAGGAATGAACTTCGGGAAATTGAACTGTGAGAATATAGATTTTTAATAATAATGATAATAATAATAATGATAATAACAATAAATGATAATAATAATATGGATAAACGAAAGGGATTAAAGAAGGCTTTGGAATT